>NW_027331929.1:3719425-3850814 GCF_048418815.1 Hemitrygon akajei
TCGAACACCTCATTTACTCCATCCTACCTATATTTATTGTAGCTCTCTCTCTCATTTTCCGAACCAAGATTCCAATAGCCCTTGAAAAACATGCCTCTCTCAAACTTTTGAACTTTCCTTTCAACTTGACAGGATCATAAAGGTTCTGTACGCTATAAGTGTCCCCTTTAAATGACCTCCATATCTCTATAACATCATTCCCATAAAACAAATTGTCCCATTCCATTCCTTCTAAATCCTTTCGCATTTCCTCAACGTTAGCCTTTCTCCGATCAAAAATCTCAATCCTGTCCCCAGTCCTGTGCTACTCCATAATTTTATTGAAACTAATGGTATTGTGATCACTGGACACGAAATGTCCCCCAGATCATACCTCCGTCACCTGACCTATCTCATTCCCTGACAGGAGATCCAACACTCTCCCTTCTCTAGTTGGCACCTCGATGTATTGCTGCAGAAAAAACTATCCTGCACACATTTTACACGCTCCAAACCATCCAGCCCTTTTACAGAATGTGCCTTCCAGTCTACGTGTGGAAAATTAAAATTTCCCACAATAACAACCTAGTACTTACTACAAATATCTGCTATGTCCTGAAAAATGTACTCCTCCCGTTCTCGGTCCCCATTAGGTGGTCTATAATACACCTCTATAAGTGTTAATATACCTTTTCCATTCCTTAATTCCACCCAAATAGGCTCCCTGCACGAGCCCTCTAATCTATCCTGCCAAAGCACCGCTGTAATATTTTTTCTGCGGAGCAACACCTCTCCCTCTTGCGCCCTAGATTCTATCACACATGAAGCAACGAAATCCAGGAATATTTAGTTGCCAATCACACCCCTCCTGCAACCATGTTTCACTAATAGCCACATCATATTTCCAGGTATCAATCCATGCTCTAAGCTCATCTACCTTTCTAACAAAGCTCCTTGCATTAAAATAGATGTATTTAAGAATCTCTTCACCTCTTGCTCTCTGTTTATCCCTAACGGTGCAAACAACTATATTATCTTTTTTCTTCCTTCTCCCCTAGATCTTCGGTCTGAGCACTCCACTTCTCCACTCCACTTCACCTGCCTATCCTCCCTCACATTCTGTCTACTAGCTTTCTCTATTTGTGAGCTAACCTCCTCTCTCCTAGTCTCTTCAATTTGATTCCCACCCCCCAACCATTCTAGTTTAAAGTCTCCTCAGTTTTTAAGAACTGGAGCATGTTTTTAAGAACTGAGGAAATGACTGTGCTGAACGCTGAGCTGTTCCCAGTAAACCGCAGCCTGACGTAGGTATTGCAATTTTCCAGATGGTCCAAGGCCTAGTGGGGAGACTGTCTGACCGTGTTCCAATTAGCTACCAATGGCATGGGTAGGGTAAGTGAGGAGGGGATACAGGGAGTTAGGTTAAAGGGCAGGATCTCCAATATTGCTACCGTGCCACGTGCTAGTCAGGCAAGTACCAGGAGGATTATACAGTTTACACTCATGGGTTTCAGAAAGTTACAGAGAGATGGGAGACAGAGTTCCAGAACAGTTATTGGAGAGGCTGTGGAGACGGATGGTGATAGGAACTCACACAAAGGTGGCAATCAGATGGTTGAGATCAGTGCAGATACTGTCCTGGGCTGCACACATTTCAATGCCGAAGGATCAGCATTGGCTGAAAATAGTGCTGAAGATGAGAAAACTGGTTTTACAAACAGAGGTAATGTGTACTGAGGAGAGGCTGTTGAGGGGCAACATTGCAGTCAATTGGCTGAGTTGCAGCGTAAAATGGAGACCCCATCGAAGCGGATGAATAGAGGAGTGAAGGTGATGAATTTTAATGTGCGGAGTATAATGGACAAAGCGGTGTTTCAGTGACAGGAGGCAAAGATTGGGAATGAACGGAGACTATTTGTTTGGCTGCCGGTGGCTCATCACTTTCCACAGGGGTCTGGGTTGGGACCAATAATTTTTACCTTGTATGACAATCATTTGGATGATCGAACTGATCGCGTTGTTGCGAAGTTTGCAGAGGATTTGAAGATAGGTGGAGGGGCAGGCTGCTTTCAGTAAGCCGAGAGCATAGGGCCTCTTCTTTAGATGGAGAGAAAATTCGGGAAAAAAATCTAAGGCTGAATGGGATTCCATAAACGTCAATTTGCAGTTTGAAGAAGTTAAATAGAACATCAGAATTCATTTCAAGAGGGCTAGAATATAAAAGAAAGGAGACTTCACAAAGTATTGATGAGAACTCACGTAGAGTATTGTGAACGGTTGTTGGCGCTTTATTTAGTAAAGGATGTACTGAAGCTGAAGAGGGTTCTAAGGAGAGCAAGCGATTGATTCCATAAAAATCGTTTGATGACTCTGGGCCTACATCGGGATTAAGAAAATGAGTTGTGACTTCATCGAAAACTCTCGAGTGGTGAAAGGCTTTACTCGAGAGGATGTGGAGAGGATTTTCCCGCTGGTGGGAGAGTGAAAGAACAGAGGATACATCTCAAAATAGAGAGGCACCCTCAAGGCATCCCTTATTCTCTGATTTCCAGTCCACACAGGCTCGGAGCCGTGAGAGGTTCCCCGTATAACAAGTCTTTCAATTACCGAATGATTATTGTGCACCTCCAGTGAACCCTCTCCAGTGTAAGCACATCCTTTCCTCGATCAGGGGCCCGAAAATACTCACAGCACATAAACTGGGCCTCACCTGTGCATCATCCAGTCTTAAAATTACTGGATTTTTATATATTGCTTATATATTCCCGTCCTCCGAAGTACAACTAACATCACATTTTCCTTCCTCAGTTCCAACTGAACCTGCAAATAAATCCTAACGGAATCCTGCACGAGGTCCCTTTGCCCCGTAGATATTTCTCCATTCAGAAAATAGTCAACACTTATACTTTTTTGCTATCAAAGTGCATGGCCATACACTCTCCAACACAGTAATCTATCTGCTGCACATTTGTCCATTTTCGTAACGTGTCCTTATGTAGCCTCTCTGCTACTTCAAAATTGGTGATGTTATTACTGGTCTACACTGACTGTGGTTCCCAGATGAGAACGTCAAACATACTGTACCAGACGGAGGCAACCCCTTAACCGTCCGTTGGTTTAGACGGGAAAAGTATCTAAAGTGTGTCCAGGACGAATTCCTGTCACAGTATCTTCCAGGCCGAAAAGCGGGAATGCCATACTAGATTTTAGTATTAGGTAACGGACCCGGTCAGACCACAGATGTCTCAGTGGGTGAGCATCTGGGAGACAGTGACCACCTCTCTCTGGCATTTAGCATTAACATGGAAAAGGTTAGAATCAGAGAGGACAGGATTTTTTTTCATTGGAGAAGGGCAAATTATGAGGCTATAAGGCGAGAACTTGGAGGTGTGAATTAGGGTGATGTTTTTGCTGGGAAATATACAATGGACATGTGGTCAATGTTTAGGAATCAGGATATTAGGGATAAATTCGTCCCGGTGAGGAAGATAAAGAATGATAACCTGAAGGAACCACGGGTGACAAGTGAGGTGGAAAGTCTAGTCAGGTAGAACAAGGCTGTATAATGAGGTTTAAGAAGCAAGGATCATATTGAGCTATTGAGGAATATAGGGTAACAAGAAAAGAGCTTAAGAAGGGGCTGAGGAGAGTAGGAAATGGCTATGAGAAAGCCTTGCCGAGAAGGGTAAAGGAAAAATCCCAATGCATCCTTCAATTATGTAAAAAGCAAAAGTATGATAGGAGTGAAAGTAGGACCGATTAGAGAAAGTGCGAAGGTGTACTTGGAGGTTGTGGAAGTCAGCGAGATACTCAATAAATACTTCTCATCGGTATTTACCAATGAGAGATAACTTGATGACGGAGAGGAAAATATGAGTGAGGTTAATGTTCTGGAGCATGTTGGTTCTGGATCCCTACTTTTCGTGATTTTTATTAACCTCCTGGATATGGCGCTCGAAGGGTGGGTTGGCAAGTTAGCAGACGACGCAGAAGTTTGTGGTGCTGTGGATAGTGTGGAGGATTGTCGAAGATTGCAGAGAGACATTGATAGGATGCAGAAGTGGGCTGAGAGGTGGCAGATGGAGTTCAACCCGGAGAAGAGTGAAGTGGTACACTTTGGAAGGACAAACTCCAAAGCAGAGTACAAAGTAAATGGCAGGATACTTGGTAGTGTGGAGGAGCAGAGGGATCTGGGGGTACATATCCCCAGATCCCAGAAAGTTGCCTTAAAGGTAGATAGGGTCCTTAAGAAAGTTTGTGGTGTGTTAGCTTTCATAAGCCGAGGGATAGAATTTAAGGTTTGCGAGGTAATGATGGAGCTCTATAAATCTCTGGTTAGGCCACACTTGGAGTACTGTGTCCAGTTCTGGTCGCCTCACTATAGGAAGGATGTGGAAGCATTTGAGATGGTAGAGAGGAGACTTGCAAGGATGCTGCCTGGTTTAGAGAATATGCATTATGATCAGAGAGTAAAGGAGATAGGGCTTTACTCTTTGGAGAGAAGGAGGATGAGAGGAGACATGATAGAGCTATACAAGATATAAAAGGAATAGATAGAGTGGACAGTCAGCACCTCTACCCCAGGGCACAACTGCTCAATACATGAGTACGTGGCTTTAAGGTAATGGCAGCGAAGTTCAAGGGGGATATTGGAGGAAGGATTTTTTATTCAGAGCGTGGTTGGTGCGCGGAATGCACTGCCTGAGTCAGTGGTGGAGGCAGATACACTAGTGAAATTTAGGAGACTACGAGACAGGAATTTAATGTGGGGGTTGGTTATATGGAAAGCAGTGTTTAAGGGCCTGTACTGTGTATTCTATGTTCAATGTTATTTATACGGGCCCAATTTACACTGTGAATTTTGGGCAATAGCCAAAAGCCAAGTATACACAGTGAGATATTTCAAGAATCACTTGTTAAATATCAGACAGTCTACGAATGCTTCCGGTGGGTGCACAACATTAGAACAGCACGTCTGCAATCAGTTCCTCTTTTACCAAGACAGTGCCGGACAACGTTTACCAATACCTCATTCTCGGTATGAAATGCTGCTAGCTTTTGTTAGCTCCCACAAGCAAGGCAGTGTCTGCATCTTATCCTGTGACCTTCGTTAACTCAATCTTCAGCTAGTCAAGCTTGGCAACAACGTTTAGCTTTTCCACAATAAAACAAAGTAACTTATCATTAAGAACAGAAGATTTAGGAGCAGAATTAGACCGTTTGGCCCATTGAATCTGCTCCAACATTTCATAACATAAGAACATAAGAGATTGGAGCAGGAGTAGGCCCATCGGCCCCTCAAGCCTGCTCCGCCATTCAACAAGATCATGGCTGATCCGATCTTAACTCTAGTTTTCACCGAATCCCACAAGGCAACAGTGCCAACCAACAGGGCACCATGCCGCCCATTTTATTTTATTATTCATCCCGCCCAAACCCATGTGATCACCCGGGGAAAAAAACCGAGTTGCCAATTGAGGAGAAAAAATCTGGAAAATTCCTCTCCGACCCATCCAGGCTATCGAAAACTGGTCCAGGAGATCACATGGCTGATCTAAACCTAGTCTCATGTCCACTTATCTGCTCGCTCACCATATCCTCTAATGCCATTTTTATCCAGGAAAATATCTATCTCCGTTTTGAATTTATTGAGTGTAGTAGCTTCCACAGCTCTCTGGGGTAGTAAATTCCACAGCCCCACTACCCTCTGAGTGAAGAAATTTCTCCGCATCTCAGTCCTGGAACGGCATCCCCTTATTTTAAGATTATGCCCCCTTGTCCTAGTTTCACCCATCGTGGCTGATCTAATCTACTTTTCAACTTCAATCCCCTGCCTTCTTCCTACATTCATTCAATCACTCACCAATCAAGAACCTCTGCCATAAATGTACGGGAAATTTAAATAAATAAATAAATAGGTAGATAGATAAACCCTGGCCTCCACGGCCGCCTCTGGCAATGATATCCACAGATTCACCACTCTCTGGCTAAAGAGAATTTTCCTCCTCTCCGTTCTAAAAAGACACGCTGCTCCTCTAAGTCCTTGTCCTTTGGTCTCCGACTCCCCAACCACAGAAACTTCCTCTGCATCCACTGGATCAAGTGTTTTGATTATTCGATAGATTTCAATGCGGTCGCCCCGTTGCTTCTAAATTCCAGTGAGTACTGGCCTGGAGATACCGAGAACTTCTCATATGACACTTTTCAATCATGGACTAATTTTTGTGAAACTTCTTTGAACCCTCTCCAGTTTGAGCACAACCTTCCTAATATAACACATACAAGCAAGCTGGATGAACTCAGCAGGTCGGGCAGCATCCGGTGAAATGAGCAGTCAACGTTTCGGGCCGAAACCCTTCGTCAGGACGAAAGAAGGAAGGGGTAGGGGCCACATAAAGAAGGTGGGGGGAGGGTGGAAAACCAATCAGAGGAATGATGAAGGTTTGGGGGAGGGGAAGCAGGGAGGGGATAGGCAGGACAGGTGAAGAAGAAATCTAAGGGGAAAGCACTATGTCTAGTAGAAGAAGGCAGAATCATAACAGAGGTGATAGGCAGCTTGAAGAGGAGACATAGTGAATGTGAGATGGGGGAAGGGAGAGGGAGAGAATATGGATATGTCCATGCCGATATGCCTATACATGGCCTCCTCTACTGCCATGATGAGGCCAAACTCAGGTTGGAGGAGCAACACCTCATATACCGACTGGGAAATCTCCAGCCCCTTGGTATGAACATCGAATTATCCAACTTTCGCTAATTCCCTTCTTCTCCCTTCCCCCCTTCCCACGTTCACTCTGTCTCCTCTTCTACCTGCCTATCACCTCTCTCACGATTCTGCCTTCTTCTACTACCTATAGTGCTTTCCCCTTAGATTTCCTCTTCACCTCTCCAGCCTATCCCCTCCCAGCTTCCCCTCCCCCACCCCTTGATCTTTCCTTTGATTGGTTTTCCACCCTCTCCGCACCTTCTCTATGGTGTCCCTGCCCCCTCCTCCTTCAGTTCTGACGAAGGGTCTCGGCCCGAAACGTTGACTGCTCATTTCAACGGATGCTGCCCGACCTACTGAGTTCATCCAGCTTGTCTTTTTGTGTTGATTTGACCACAGCATCTGCAGCATACGTTGTGTTTACTTTCTAATATAAGACGACCAAAACTGTTCACAATACTCCAGGTGAGGCTGAAGAGGGTTCTAAGGAGAGTCAAGAGATTGAATCCATAAAAATCGTTTGATAACTCTGGGCCTACACCTGATTAAGTAAATGAGTTGTGACTTCATCGAAACCTCGCTGAAAGTGATAGGCTTTGTTCGGGTGGATGTGGAGAGAATTTCCCCGCTGGTGGGAGAGTGAGAGAGCATACATCTCAGAATAGAAAAGCGTCCCTTATGAACGCCCTGTTCTCTGAATTCCAGTGAGTGCAGGCCCAGAGCCGTGAAAGGTTCTACGCGTGTCAGAACTTTCAATCGCCAAATAATTATTGTGCAACTTCTGTGAACCGTCTCCAATGTAAGGGCATCTGTTCCTCGATCAGGGGCACGAAAATGCTCACAGCACTGAAACGGAGCCTCACCTGTGCCTTATAACGTCTGAAAATTGCATCCTTGCTAATATATTCTAGTCCTCCGAAATGAAAACTAACATCACGTTTGCTTTCCTCACGACCGACTGAACCTGAAAATTAACCCTCAAGGAGTCATACTCGAGGTCCCTTTGCACGTAGATATTTTTCCATTTAGAAAATAATCGACACTTATAGTTTTCTACCAACGTGTATATCCATACACTCTCCAACGCTGTAATCTATCTGCTGCACATTTGCACATTTCGCTGTTCTTTCTAAGTCCTTCTGTAGCCTCTTTGCTACTTCAAAACTGCCTCTAGATCGGTAATGTTATTACTGGTCTACACTGACTGTGGTTCCCCGATGAGAAAGTCAAACATACCGTTGCAGACGGAGGTAATCCCTTAACAGTCCGTTGGTTTAGACGGGGTAGAGTTTCTTTACTGTTCCCAGGACGGATTCCTGTCACAGTATGTTGACAGGCCGAAGAGGGGGAATGTTATTCTAGATCTAGTATTAGGTAACGGACCGGATCAGATGAGATCACAGATCTGTCAGTGGGTGAGGGTCTGGAGGACAGTGATCACCGCTCCCTGGCCTTTAGCATTAACATGGAAATGGATAGAATCAGAGAGGACAGGATTTTTTTTTAAATTTGGGAAGGTCAAATTATGAGGCAATAAGGCTAGAACTTGCAGATCTAAATTGGAGTGATGTTATTACAGGGAAATATACTTTGGACATGTGGTCGATGTTTCAGGATATTAGGGATAAATTTGTCCCGGTGAGGAAGATAAAGAAGGGTATGGTGAAGGAACCATGGGTGACAATTGAGGTGGAAAATCTAGTCAGGTAGAAGAAGGAGCATTCATGAGGTTTAGGACGCAAGGATCAGATGGGTCTATTGAGGAATATAGGGGAGCAAGCAAGGAGATTAATAAGGGGCTGAGGAGAGCAGGAAGGGGGCATGAGATAACGGTGGGAAGATCTGCCTGTTTACTCTCACCTAGTCCCATCTACCTGCACTCAGCCCATAACCCTTCATCCTTTTCCTGTCCATATACCTATCTATTTCTTTTTAAGATCTGCCTCTACCACTTCTACTGGAAGCTCGTTCCACGCAGCTACTACTCTCTGAGTTTACCCTTGTGTTACAACTAAACATTTGCCCCTAAACTCTCAACTCATGTCCCCTTGAATGAATCTCTACTACTCTCAACAGAAAAAGCCTATGCACGTCAACGTTATCTGTCCCCCTCATAATTTTAAACATTCCTATCAAGTCCACTCTCAACCTATGCTCCAAAGAATAAAGACCTAACTTGTTCAACCATTCTCTTTAACTATGGTGCTGAAAAGCAGGTGGCATATAGTAAATCTCCTCTGTGCTCGCTCTATTTTGTTGACATCTATCCTATAATTCGGTGACTAGAAATGTACACAAAAGTCCAGATGTGGCTTCACAAATGCCTTATACAATTTCAACATTACATCCCTACTCCTAAACCCAATGCTCTGATTTATGAAGGTCAGCATTCCAAAAGCATTCTTCACCACCCGATCCACATGAGATTCTACCCGCAGGGAACTATACACTATTATTCCTGGATCACTCTATTCTACCGCATTCTTCAATGCCCTACCATTTAACATGTATGTCTTATTTTGATTAGTCCTACCAAAATGTAGCACCTCACACTTATCAGCATTAAATTCCATCTGCCACCTTTCAGCCCACTCTTCTAAATGGCCTAAATCTCTCTGCAAGCTTCCAAAACCTACTTCATTATTTACAACGCCACCTGTCTTAGTATCATCTGCATACTTACTAATCCAATTTAAAACCCCATCATCAAAATCATTAATGAATATCAGAAACAATATTCGATCCAGTACAGAGCTCAGAGGCCTGCAACTTGACAAACAGTTATCCACCCATCCATGGCTTCTCCCATCCAGCCACTGTTGAATCCTTTTTACTACTTCAATATTAATACCAAACGATTGAACCTTCCTAACTATCTTTCCGTGTGAAATCTTGTCAAAGGCATTACTGAAGTCCATATAGACAACATCCACTGTTTTACCCTCGTCAACTTTCCTAGTAACCTCTTCAAAAAATTCACTATGATTTGTCAAACATGACCTTCCACACACAAATCCATCTTGACTGTTCTTATTCAGACACTGTCTATCCAGATAATTATAGATACCTTCTCTAAGAACAATTTCCATTAATTTATCCACCACTGACGTCAAACTGACAGGCCGATAAATGCCAGGTTTACGCTCAGAAACCTTTTTAAACAATGGAACCGCATGCGCAATACGCCAATCCTCTGGAACCATCTCCGTTTCTCATGACATTTGAAATATTTCTGTCAGAGCCCCTGCTATTTCTACACTAGCTTCCCTCAAGGTCCTAGGGAATATCCTGCAGGACCCGGAGACTTATCCACTTTTATTATCCTTAAAAGCGCCAGTACTTACTCCTCTTTACTCATCATAGTTTCCATAACTACCTCACTTTTTTCTCTTACCTTACACAATTCAATATATTTCTCCTTAGTGAATACCGAAGAAAAGGAATTTTTCAAAATCTGCCCCAAGCTCTTTTGGCTCCAGACATAGCAGTCCACTCTGATTCTCTTAAGGGCCCAATTTTATCCCTCACTATCCTTTTACTATTAATTTAACTGCAGAGACACTTTGGATTTATTTTCACCTGACTTGCCAAAGCAAACCCATATCTTCTTTTACGTTTTCTAAATTATTTCTTAAGATTCTTTTTACATTCTTTATATTTCGCCAGCGCCTCATTTACTCAGTGCTGCCTATATTTATTGTAGAGATCTCTCTTTGTCCTAACCAAGTTTCCAATATCCCTTGAAAACCATGATTCTCTCAAACTTTTAACCATTCTTTTCAACCCAACAGGAACATAAAGATTCTGTACCCTCAAAATTACACCTTTAAATTACCTCCACTTCTCTATTACATCCTTCTCATAAAACAAATTGTCCCACTGCACTGCTCCTAAATCCTTTCGCATCTCCTCAACGTTACCCTTTCTCCAATAAAATATCTCAGCCCTTGGGTCCAGTCCTATCCTTCTCCTTAATTATATTGAAACTAATGACATTGTGATCACTGGACCCGAAGCGCTCCGCAACACGTATATCCTTCACCAGACCGATCTCATTCCCTAACAGGAGATCCAACACTGCCCCTTCTCTAGTTGGTACCTCTATGTATTGCTGCAGAAAAAAAACTATCCTGCACCCATTTTACAAACTCTAAACCATCCAGCCCTTTTACAGAATGGGCTTCCCACTCTATTTGTGGAAAATTAAAATCTCCCTCAATCACAACCTTGTGCTTAGTACAGATTTCTGGTATGTCCTTCCAAATTTGTTCCTCCAATTCTCTCTCTCCAAGAGGTGGTCTATAATAAACCTCTATAAGTGTTACTAGATCCTTCCCATTCATCAATTCCACCCAAATAGCCGCTCTAGACGAGCCTTCTAATCTATCTTGCCAAAGCATCGCTGTAATACTTTCTCTGACAAGCAATGCAACCCTCCCCCCTCTTGCCCCTCCGATTCTAGCAAACCTGAAACAACAAAATCCAGGAATATTTAGTGGCCATTCACACCCCTCCTGCACACATGTTTCACTGTTAGCTAAAACATCATATTTCCAGGTAACAATCCATGCCCTAAGCTCATCCACCTTTGCTGAAATGCTCCTAGCATTAAAATAGATGTATTTAAGACACTCTCCACCTCTTACCCTCTGTTTATCCCAAACGGTGAAAACAACTTTATTATATTTTTCTTCCTTCTCCCCTACATTTTCGGTCAGAGCGCTCCCCTTCTCTCTCACCAGCCTATCCTCCCTCACACATTGTCTACTAGCTTTCTCTATTTGTGAACTAACCTCCTCTCTCCTAATCTGTTCAATTTGGTTCCCACCCCCAACCATTCTATTTTAGTCTCCCCAGTTTTTAAGACCTGAGGAAATGATTGTGCTGAACGCTGAGCTATGGACAATAAACCGCAGCCTGACCTAACAATTGCTGTTGTGCAATGCCCGAAAGCCCAGTGGAGAACAAATGAGATTGCACCCGTTGTGGACCTATCGTGGAGAGAGACAAAGTACAGGTCAACGTTCTGGGTCCTCTGCATATCCTTTGAGATGCTAACATATAATTAGAGGATTACCCGGTGACAGATAGGACTTATGGAGAGGTAATTAAAACCAAGGTAGAGGACACAGAAAACGGTGACAGTAAGGCAGGGGAAAACGGTTAATGAGCCAGTGCAGAGTACCCCTGTTGTCATCCTCAGTAGTAGAATATATAACATTTTAGATATAGTCGCGCATACAGAGAGAGGTCACAGTGGTCGGCTGTTTGGCTGTGAGTCAGCCTCTTGACTCAGAAGGGAAGGGGGAAGAAGAGACACACTGTGGTGATAGGGGATTCGTTAGATAGGGGAACAGACTGTAGGCTCGATGTGCCATAATCAGATTCCCGGATGGAATGATGACTCCCGCGTGCCAGTGTCCGGGATATCTCAAACCGAATCCTCAGCATTCGTAAGTGCGAGGGTCAAAAGCCAGAAGTCTGTTTACTGAAGAGGTGTGATTAAATTCATTCTGCAGTTGGTGAGGGAGAAGCATAGGTCACATGTATCAGTATCTCAATGGAATAATGGGATTTACAGAGGCATAGGAGTGCATCACTTGTGTAAGACTCCCGAAAGTTTAATTAATAGGTTGCGTCTGGGGTAGGAAGGCAAATGCAATGGAGGCATTTATTTCAAGGGGAAATGATTAAAAAAAAGAACAAGGATATAACGCTGAGGGTTTATAAGGAAACATTAAGGCCGCACTTGCAGTATTGGCAACTGATCTGGCCCCATATCGCGTGAAGGATGTGTTGACATCGGAGAGAGTCCAGACGAGATTCACGAGGATAATTCTGGAAATGAAGGGGTTAACCTATGGGGAGCGTTCGGCAAATTTAGGCCAGTACGCATTGGAAGTTAGAGGAATGTGTGATGATAGAACCATAGAACATTACAGCACAGAAACAGGCCCTCTGGCCCTACTTGTCTGTGTCGAAACATTTTTCTGCCTGGTCCCATTGACCTGCACCTGGACCATATCCCTCCAAACCCCTCTCATCCATGTACCGGTCCAAGTTTTTCTTAAAAATTATAAGTGAGCCTGCATTTACCACTTCATCCGACAGCTCATTCCCTATTCCAACCATACTCTGTGTGAAGAAACCACTCAACCCTCCATGTTTCCTTTAATCTGTCCTCCTTCACCCTTCACCCATGTCCTCTGCTTTTTTTTCTCTACCTTGGCCTCAGTGGAAAAAGCCTGTTTGCATTCACTCTACCTAAACCCATCATAATTTTATACACCTCTTCAAATCTCCCCTCATTCTTCTACGCTCCAGGGAATAAATTCTTAACCCATTCAAGCTTTATCTGTAACTCAGTTTCTCAAGTCCCAGCGACATCCTTGTAAACATTCTCTGCACTATTTCAACCTTATTAATATCCTTCCTGTAATTAGGTGACCAAAACTGCACACAATACTCCAAATTCGGCTTCACCGATGTCTTATATAACCTCACTATAATATTCCAACTCTTGTACTCAATAGTTTTATTTATAAAGGCCAATATACCAAAAGCTCTCTTTACTACCCTATCTACTTGTGACGCCACTTTTAGGGAATTATGTATCTGTATTCCCAGAACCCGGTGTTCTACTGCACTCCTCAGTGTCCGACCATTTACCTTATATGTTCTACCTTGGTTTGTCCTTCCAAAGTTTAATACCTCACACTTGTCTGTGTTAAACTCCACCTGACATTTTTCAGTCCTTTTTTCTAGCTGATCCAAATCCCTCTCTAAGCTTAGAAAACCTTGCTCACTGAACTACTACATCTCCAATCTTTGTATCATCAGCAAATTCGCAGATCCAATTTACCACTTTATCATCCATATCATTGATATAGATGACAAATAACAATGGACCCAGCAATGATCCCTGTGACACATCACTAGTCACAGGCCTCCTCTCAGGGAAGCAATCCTCCACTTCCTCTCTCTGGCTCCTCCCATTGAGCCAATGTCTAATCCAATTTACTAACTCACCATATATACCTAGTGTCTGTATCTTCCTAACTAACTTCCCATGCGGGACCTGATCAAAGGCCTTACTGAAGTCCACGTAGACAACTTCCACTGACTTACCTTCATCCATTTTTCTGGTATTCTCCTCGAAAAACTCTAAAAGATTGTTTAAACAATATTATTTTACAATCAGTGATCTTGTTGAATCTGCCGAATGTTGAAAGGGCTAGGTACGGTGGGTGTGGAGAGGATGTTTCCTGTGGTGGGGATATACAGAACGTGAGGACACATACTCAAAATTACGGGGCGGCCTTTTAGAATGGAAGCAAAGAGGAGTGCCTGTTGCCAGAGAGAAGCGAATATGCGGAATGCTCTTTCACAAACCATGCTGGAGGCCAAGACCGTGAGTAGAGTTAGGCGGAAAATGACAATTTTTTTGATTGGTTAGAGCATCAAAAATACGGCGAGAAGGTCGGTTGAGTGGGATCCGGGATGAGCCATGAATAGAATAGCCAATCAGATCTGATGGGCTGAATAGTTTTATGTTTTGCAATGTCTTCTGGTCGTATCAACTGCAATGTCAGCAAATCCATTATTTACTAAGGCGACCAACATTGCGAATAATACAACAAATGTGACCTCTCCAGTGCCTCGTAAAGCCTAGAAAATAAACCTTTACTCTTATACTCTGAAATGAATGCGAACATTGCATTTGTCTTCCTCACCACCGACTGCACCTGTAAATTAACCTCGAGGGAATCCCGCACCGGGACTCCCTGATCCCTTTGAGCCGTAGTTTGTTGTTTTAGAAAATTTCTTCTAGCAATTTGCATGACCATACACTTCCAGGCCCTGTATTCAATCAGCCAGTACTTTGTCCATTTTTCCTCTCTGTGTAAGCCCTGCAGCCTCTCTGCTAATTCAACACCACCTGTAGATCGGAAATGTTATAACCGATCTCC
This sequence comes from Hemitrygon akajei, assembly GCF_048418815.1. NCBI lineage: Eukaryota > Metazoa > Chordata > Chondrichthyes > Myliobatiformes > Dasyatidae > Hemitrygon > Hemitrygon akajei. Next base: position 3,734,081 of record NW_027331929.1, read on the forward strand.
ACGGACTGTGGTTTCACGATGAGGAAGTCAAACATTATTTTGCAGAGGGAGACGCAACGGCCCAGGATTTGGAGCTTGTTGATTAGAACTGAGGAAATGATTGTGCTGAACGCTGAGCTGTTGCCAATAAACCGCAGCTTGACTTAAGCATTGCTACTGTCCAGATGGTCCAAGGCCCAGAACAGCGCCAGTCAAATGGTGATCCCTGTGGGTATAAATGCCATGAATAGGACGTTTGAGGAGGGAGTCCTGGGAGTTAGGTTCTAAGTTAATGGGCAGGATGTTCGGGGTAATGGTCCGGGTTCGGACCAGTTGCGGAGGGATGTGAGCCAGATGGCCAGTACAGTTCATGGAGAATTTTTGGGGGCACGTGGTTGTAAGACCTCCGACGATATTCTGAGTCATATGGTTGAGCTCAGTGCTCTGAGCTGTTCTGAGCTGTTCAAATTTCAGTGTTCTGAGCTGTTCAAATTTCAGTGCAAAAGAATTTTAGGAAAGGCCGATAATAGTGCTGACGATGAAGTAATTGGTTTAGAAACAGAGGCAATGTATACTGAGAAGAGTTGATCACTGGGGGAAATTGCAGTCAATCGCCTAAGCTGCAACTTAGAAGGTGGGACTAAAATTGAAAAGAATAAAAGAAAAAAATAAGAAAAAGGTTGAATATAGTACTGAATGTGTGGATTTCGACTGTGCGCGGTAACCAAATCACGAAGCTAAACTTGCAGCGAAGTTGCGAATTGGCAGTTTTGAAGTTGCAGGCGTCACTGAATCATGGCTGAAAGATTGTAGTTGGGAACTTAATGCCCAAGGATACACATTCTGTCGAAGCTACATCCGGGAATGCAAAGAGGGCGTCTAAGCCCTGTTGGTAAAAATGGAATCAAGTCGTAAGAAAGAGATGACATCCAAGCAACAGTCACAAAGTGCTGGAAGAACTCAGCAGGCCAGGGAACATCTATGGGAAAGAATACAGACGACGTTTCGAGCAGAGTCCTTTCAGCAGTGACCGAGGGTCGCTAGGCGTTGAATCATTGAGGTTAGGGGTACGGAAATGCTCAGGTAAATACATCTGATCAGAATTGTATACAGACACACAAACAGTGGTGAAGATCTGGCCTGCAAAGTACAACAGGACACGGACAATACATGCCAAAAGGGCAAAGTTGCAATCGTCATGGGGGAACTACAATATGCGGGTAGATTGGGAAAATCAGGTTGGTGCTAGAATCCAGGAGGGGTATTTCTATACTGCATGCGATTTGGCTTTTTAGAGCAGCTCGTGGTTGAACCCACAAGGTATTCTTGATTGGATGTTGGTCTGTCAACCACATCTGATCAGAGAGCTTGAGGTAAAAGAACCCTCAGGGTTAAGTGATCATAATATGAAAACGTTCCTCCTTCAGTTCGAGAGGAAGAAGCTCAAATCAGATGTATTAGTGGGGAAAAAGAGGAAATTCCAGAGGCATGAGGGTAATGTTGGCCAGTATTGAATGGAGAGGGAGGGGTGACGGCAGAACAGCAATGGCTGGAATTTCTGTAAGCAGTTCGGAAAGAATAGGACATGCACATCCCAAAGTGGATGATCTGTTCTAAAGGAAGGCTGACACAATCTTCTGCCAACATTGAAATGAAAGCGTAGGCAATTTTGTAACTGGTGAGAAAATGGAAAACGCAAACGGAGGCTGACACTGACAGGGAGTTGGGAGAACTTGTGCAGGATTCCCTGAAGGCTGATTTGCATGTTGAGTCTGTGATCAGGAAGTCCAATGCCAGGTGAGCATTTATGTCCAGGGAATGTAAACTCAAGGATATAACGTTCTGAAATGATAAAGCACCGGTGAGGCTTCATGCGGACTATTGTGACCAGTCTTGGGCCGCTTCTCTTACAAAGGTGTGTGGAAACTGCAGATCATCTAAAGGGGGTTCAGGAATATTATTCCGGGATTAAAGTTCTTGTCATTTGAAGAGTATATGACTGGCTCTGGGCGGGTGATCAATAAACTTCTGAAGGATGAGGGGTGACCTCTCGAATGGTGAAAGGTCTTGCCAGAGTGGATGTTTAGTGGATTTGCCGTGTGCTGGTAGAGTGAAAGACCAGAGGGTACAGCCTCAGAATAGAGGGACGTCCTTTATTCACGTCAATTACAGAGTGTACAGGCCCACAGCCATGAAATGTTCCCCATATGAAAAGCCATTCAATCCCGGAATCATTCTTGTGAACCGCCTCTGAACCATCTCCAATGTAAGCTCGTCCTTTACTCGATAAGGGGCCAGAAACTGCCCGCAACGCTCCGAATGAGGCCCCTCCAGTGCCTTGTATAGTCTCAACATTTCACCCTTATGTATATAATCTGGACCACCCGGAATTCTATCATCATATTTGCCTTCTTCGCCACTAATTCAACCTAAAAGTTACCCTGAAAGGAATCCTCCCCGGGTCTCCCAAATCCTTTTGTGTGAAAGACATTTTGGATTTCTCTGCATTTCGATCCAGTGTGTTGGTGGGCACAGGTCTCTACCAGCTCATCATAGGGGACTGACACCTTGAGAGAGTTCACCCACTTGAAGGATGTTCTGACGTTGTTCCTGAAACATAGATGACAGAAGACGAGGGGTCTAGTCACTCCCCCCCTCCCTTTCAACACTGACCATCTCTAGGAGTTCTGCCGTCTCCGGCCCACCCTCCCACCCCTATAGTCCTGCCAATTCAGTCACCTCTTTGCTCCACTGGACACTTCTCCTTCATTTGCAACCTCCCAGACGCTTCTCTGCGTGTACCGCTCCATCACCAACAACCCTCCACATCTCCGGCCCAACCCAACCCCTCCTCTACAAATCTCCTTCTCTCTCTTCACGGGAATTCTGAAGAGGTTGGGAGAGAGTTTGCGCCTGGTTTTACTCCCTTTATCTACCGGATATCGGTCCCTCGGTTCCGAACCTCTCCACAGTGTTGTGTGGATAGGCCTGTCATGTGACTCCTGTCGTATGTGCAATGTCACCACCTCATACCCGCCCATTCCTCGGCTCCCCTTCCTTCCTCTTCCTTCTGCAGCACAACGGTTCTCAGACACACACACACACACAGACGCGCAGTCTCTGAGGCAGACGCTGAAGTCAAGACTTCGGGAACGGCCAGAGGTAGGGAGGTGGTGCGGAAGGGGAGAATAATGAGAAGGAAAGAAGGAGCGGCCGAGGAATGAATGTGGGAGTGATGCAGACGGAGGTAGTGGGGTTGGGGCAGAGGGCAGGGAGGGGCAGGTAGGGGAGACGAAAAGAGGAAAGGTGTGGGGGAGGGAAGGGGAAGCGAATGAGGGTGTGAAGGGGCAGAAAAATGGAGAAGGAAGACGGAGTGAACGATGGAGAGGGTGGGGAATCGGGATGGGAGAATCGCCGAGTGTTACGAGCCAAAAAGCACCTAAACCCAACCCCACCTTCGAAAATTCGGAAAGGGAAATTGTCGTGGGAGATGTGGAAGTAGAGCGAGTGGGAATGGGAGAGAGTCGGGGAAGGAGGGAGAGAGAGGGAAGACGGAAAGGAGAGAGAGATAAGAGATAAGTGGAGAAAGGTGGGAGCGTAAGAACGAGAACGAGATGGTGTGCGTGTGTGTGTGTGTGTGTGTGTGTGTGAGAGAGAGAGAGAGAGAGAGAGAGAGAGAGAGAGAGAGAGAGAGAGAGAGAGAGAGAGAGAGAGAGAGAGAGAGAGAGAGAGAGAGAGAGAGAGTGCTGTGCGATAAGGAAGGGAAGATAGAGGACGAAGAAGGCGAGTGTATGTTGGGGGTGTGTCCTGTGGCCAGTCACTCCCCAAATCTCTCTCCTCCCTCTATTTCTCACCACCCCGCCCGGCAATTCTCATCTCTCCAACCATCCCCTCAAACGCACTCAATCTCTCTCCTCACCGCAATTCCTCCCCCATCTCTCGGTCCCTCTCTTTATCGGCTGTTCATCAGGTGTTCGTGAGCGACGGTCTCCCACTGCGGGTTTCCTCTACCGACTGTCCCTTCCCTTTCAGGAGCTCAGAGACCCGACATGATGGATGAGAGCGAGACCTACGCGAACATCAGGCTCACAGGAACGGACCCACAAGCTCCTTCGAGAGGTGAGTGGTGCGGAGAGAGGGAGAGAGCTTACCGCTGTGTCGGACCCGGGGAGTATGAAGTAGGACAGCGTGGACATGGCTGCGGACAGGACAGGCTACTGTCCATGGCTGCGGCGGGGGAGGTGAGGTGGGGTGGTCGGCCGGTGCTGAGGGCGATTTACTCGGTTTTTGACCCCAGTAGCTTATGCGAGTCGCTGTGAAGTGAGCTTTACTTAGTGACTAATTCGGGAATCTGTGAAGGGACAGTGTGGCGAGAGCTTCACTGTGTTTCTGTCCAGGAAATGTGTGATAGGACAGTGCGGAGGGAGATTCACTCTGTTTCTGACCCCGGGAGTGTGTGATGGGACGGTGTGCAGGGAGATTCACTCTGTGCCTGACCCCGGGAGTGTGTGATGGGACGGTGTGAAGGGAGATTCACTCTGTGTCTGACCCCGGGAGTGTGTGATGGGACGGTGTGCAGGGAGATTCACTCTGTGTCTGACCCCGGGAGTGTGTGATGGGACGGTGTGCAGGGAGATTCACTCTGTGCCTGACCCCGGGAGTGTGTGATGTGGCGGTGTGGAGGGAGTTTCGCGGTGCGGAGGGAGTTTCACTCTGTGTCTGACCCCGGGAGTGTGTGATGTGGCGGTGTGGAGGGAGTTTCGCGGTGCGGAGGGAGTTTCACTCTGTGTCTGAGCCCAGGACTGTGTAATGGGACGGTGTGGAGGGAGTTTCGCTCTGTGTCTGACTCCGGAAATGTAGTTTCGCTCTGTGTCTGACTCCGGAAATGTGCGTGGTGACGTCGTGGAGGGAGATTCACTGTGTCTGATACGGGAGTCCGTGACGTGTCGGTGCGGAACTAGCCCCACCCTTCTTTGTTCTGTTTCCAGCTGAACCGGATGTATCGTACGTGGAACTGAATGTCACGGCCCTCTCGGCAGCCCGGGTCCGGAGATATGGAGGTCAGTTTCATCTTTGCTGGTTTGACTCTGTTTAGGAGACGTGTCCATTCCTGTCGAGAGATCTCAGAGCAACAGTACAGATAACGCTACTGATTATTTGCTGTCGAGTAAGTCAGAGGGAACCCATGGTATAGGCCCTGATGAGGGAGATCTGTGGGAGAATCGGTGTGGAGGGTGCGCTCTGTGATGGGATGTGTGGACGGAGCGCTGTGGGATGTGATGACGAAGCGGTGCTGTGGGAGGGTCGGTGTGGAGGGTGCGCTCTGTGAGGGGTTGTGTGGACGGAGCGCTGTGGGATGTGATGACGAGGCGGTGCTGTGGGAGGGTCGGTGTGGAGGGGGCGCTCTGTGATGGGATCTCTGGACGGAGCGCTGTGGGATGTGATGACGAGGCGGTGCTGTGGGAGGGTCGGTGTGGAGGGGGCGCTCTGTGATGGGATGTGTGGACGGAGCGCTGTGGGATGTGATGACGAGGCGGTGCTGTGGGAGGGTCGGTGTGGAGGGGGCGCTCTGTGATGGGATCTCTGGACGGAGCGCTGTGGGATGTGATGACGAGGCGGTGCTGTGGGAGGGTCGGTGTGGAAGGGGCTCTCTGTGATGGGATCTCTGGACGGAGCGCTGTGGGATGTGATGACGAGGCGGTGCTGTGGGAGGGTCGGTGTGGAAGGGGCTCTCTGTGATGGGATCTCTGGACGGAGCGCTGTGGGATGTGATGACGAGGCGGTGCCGTGGGAGGGTCGGTGTGGAGGGGGCGCTCTGTGATGGGATGTGTGGACGGAGCGCTGTGGGATGTGATGACGAGGCGGTGCTGTGGGAGGGTCGGTGTGGAGGGTGCGTTCTGTGATGGGATCTCTGGACGGAGCGCTGTGGGATGTGATGACGAGGCGGTGCCGTGGGAGGGTCGGTGTGGAGGGGGCGCTCTGTGATGGGATCTCTGGACGGAGCGCTGTGGGATGTGATGACGAGGCGGTGCTGTGGGAGGGTCGGTGTGGAGGGGGCGCTCTGTGATGGGATCTCTGGACGGAGCGCTGTGGGATGTGATGACGAGGCGGTGCTGTGGGAGGGTCGGTGTGGAGGGGGCGCTCTGTGATGGGATCTCTGGACGGAGCGCTGTGGGATGTGATGACGAGGCGGTGCCGTGGGAGGGTCGGTGTGGAGGGGGCGCTCTGTGATGGGATCTCTGGACGGAGCGCTGTGGGATGTGATGACGAGGCGGTGCTGTGGGAGGGTCGGTGTGGAGGGGGCGCTCTGTGATGGGATGTGTGGACGGAGCGCTGTGGGATGTGATAACGAGGCGGTGCTGTGGGAGGGTCGGTGTGGAGGGGGCGCTCTGTGATGGGATCTCTGGACGGAGCGCTGTGGGATGTGATGACGAGGCGGTGCTGTGGGAGGGTCGGTGTGGAGGGTGCGCTCCGTGATGGGATGTGTGGACGGAGCGCTGTGGGATGTGATGACGAGGCGGTGCTGTGGGAGGGTCGGTGTGGAGGGGGCGCTCTGTGATGGGATCTCTTGACGGAGCGCTGTGGGATGTGATGACGAGGCGGTGCTGTGGGAGGGTCGGTGTGGAGGGTGCGCTCTGTGATGGGATCTCTGGACGGAGCGCTGTGGGATGTGATGACGAGGCGGTGCTGTGGGAGGGTCGGTGTGGATGGGGCGCTCTGTGATGGGATCTCTGGACGGAGCGCTGTGGGATGTGATGACGAGGCGGTGCTGTGGGAGGGTCGGTGTGGAGGGTGCGCTCTGTGATGGGATCTCTGGACGGAGCGCTGTGGGATGTGATGACGAGGCGGTGCTGTGGGAGGGTCGGTGTGGATGGGGCGCTCTGTGATGGGATCTCTGGACGGAGCGCTGTGGGTTGTGATGACGAGGCGGTGCTGTGGGAGGGTCGGTGTGGATGGGGCGCTCTGTGATGGGATCTCTGGACGGAGCGCTGTGGGAGGGTCGGTGTGGATGGGGCGCTCTGTGATGGGATCTCTGGACGGAGCGCTGTGGGATGTGATGACGAGGCGGTGCTGTGGGAGGGTCGGTGTGGAGGGTGCGCTCTGTGATGGGATGTGTGGACGGAGCGCTGTGGGATGTGATGACGAGGCGGTGCTGTGGGAGGGTCGGTGAGGAGGGTGCGCTCTGTGATGGGATCTCAGGACGGAGCGCTGTGGGATGTGATGACGAGGCGGTGCTGTGGGAGGGTCGGTGTGGATGGGGCGCTCTGTGATGGGATCTCTGGACGGAGCGCTGTGGGATGTGATGACGAGGCGGTGCTGTGGGAGAGTCGATGTGGAGGGGGCGCTCTGGGACGTACGGTGAGGATTCAGCACCTTGAAGCGGGGAACAGTGTTTGGTGTGGATTCTGCCTTCGTGAAGGGAAGTGTGGACGGAGGGCTGTGGGAGGGGGCGTTGAGGTGGGGGTGCTCTGGGAGGCGTGCAGTGGTGGGCGTGCCGTGGAATTGGGTGAGGAGGGACTGCTTGGGAGAGTCTCTGAGGAAAAAAGCGACATTGAGGAGGAAGCACTGTGGGGAACACGGAGCGGAGGAAACGCCGTGGGGGCTGTCGGAGCGGTGGAACCTCTGTGGGAGGGTCGGTAAGAAAGGAACACCAATGGAGCCGTGGTGACAAGGAAGGCCATAGATGAGGCGAAAAGCAGACACCGCTGTAGATAACTTGAAAGGCACTCGAACCACTTCTCTCTCTCTTCTGTTCTCGCTGTCTCCCTCTCTCTCCTCCTCCTCTCCCCGCTCTACCTCCCTTCATCCCCTGCCCTCTCCACTGCTGTGCCTTACCACACTCTGCCTCACAAACTGCCCTTTGAACCTCTCCATGTTATCCACCACTTTCTCCCACTCCCCTTCCCCCTCTCTCTGCCCACTCTCTCTAAACTCACTCGCCTATCAACATCCCTCTATATCTCCCCCGCCCTCCCTCCCCTCTGCCCTTTCCCCTCTCCTCACCCTCCCCACTCCCAAGCACACCCATTTTACTCAATCTCAACTACACTCCCCTTCCCTCACTTGCTCTACTCTCCAAACGCTCCTCTATCACACTCCCCCTTTCTCCCTTCCTCACACTCGCTCTTTCCTTCGCACTCTTTCCCTCATTCTTTGCTCATTCTCTCACCTCCCGCTATCTCCGCGCCCCCTCTCTCCCTGTTCTCTCGCCTTCGCCCCATTTTACGCTTACCTCCCGGTCCGCAACCTCTCCTCGCTATCGGTACCTTCCATTCCCCCCCCCCACCCCGCTCAGGCTTTCCCCTCTCCCTTACTGTCTCTCACAATCTCTCTCTCTCTCTTCCTCTGTCTCTTGCTCCCTCGGTCCCCCTCATTTCTCCGACCCTCACTCTCCTATCTCGGTCCGCTCTCTTTGCTCTCTCTCGTCCCTTTCCCTATCCCCTCACTCTTACCTTCTTTCTTCCTCTGCCACTCTCCGTCTCCCCTAATCATTCCCCATTCTCTCTCTCCCATTTACCCGCTCATTGCCTCTATCGCTCACTGCTATCTCCTCTTTTCCAGCCATCTCTCATCCTCTCCCCCTGTCTTCCGCCGTTCCCTAACCTTCTTTCTCTCTGCCTCTCATCCTTTCTCCTCTTTACTTAACCCATACTTTCACTGCTCGCTATCTCTGCTCCCTCTCTCTGCCCTCACTCCTCTTTCTATTACCTTCTCTCTATTCCTCCCTCGCTCTGCGTCCCAGGCGGTCTGAACTCCACCTACGCAGAGGTGAACGTTCCGAATGACGAGCCCGTCATCGATGAGGATGAGGCTCCTCCCATTGCCGCAGGACCCCGTGAGCTGCCAAACAATGCCCAAACAGGTCAGAGTTCATAATTATGACGCCATTGCGGACATGGCACGTGTTATATGCAGAAGTGTGTGTATTTTTAAGTACTTCAAATTTCTCTCCTTCAGCCACTTTTCTGGCATCTCGTTCCACATACCGACCACCATTTGGGTACAAAAATTAGTCACTAGGGTACCCAATGAAATTTCTTCTCTCTCTCACCTTCGTCGTGTGCACTCTCGTCCGTGACTGTAGCTGATGTGACCCACATGGTTTTGTACACCTCTGTAAGGTCACCCGTACACTCCAACGAACAAAGCCCCTCTGTAAGGTCACTCCTAGGCTCCAAGGAATCAAGTCCTGAACTGCCCGACATCACTTCATAACTCAATCCCTCGATCTCGGGCAAAAACATGGTTCATCTCCCGCTGCACTCTTATCCAGCTGTGTGGCATCTCTCCTGCAGCAGGGCGACAAAAACTGAACCGAAATCCGAGTCCCTCCTCGCCGACGTCTTGTACAACTGGGACGTGACCTCCCGACTCCCGTTCTCAGTGTCCCGACTGATGAAGGCCAACGTGTCGAACACCTTCTTCACCAGCCAGTCGACCTGTGACTCCCGTCCTCCTACAGACTCCTTCATTCCTCCAAGCTCCCTGTCCTCCTACAGACTCCTTCATTCCTCCAAGCTCCCCGTCCTCCTACAGACTCCTTCATTCCTCAAAGCTCCCTGTCCTCCAGCAATCTTCACGTCGTCTGCAAACTGCAACCGGCGTATTAATTCAAGCATCCAAGTCTTTGACAGAATATAAAATGAATCGGTCACAACAAGAACCCTGTGGAAAAACACGGGTCACCGCCAGCCAACAAAAAAACATAGAAACATGTAAACCTACAGCACAACACAGGCCCTTCGGCCCACAACGTTGTACCGAACATGTCCCTACCTTAGAAATTACTAGATTTCCTCTTAGCCCTCTATTTTTCAAAGTTCCATGTACCTGTCCAGAAGTCTCTTAAAAGACCCTATTTCTGTGTGGGGTATCTATCCATGTTTCTATAAAAGACACGAGGGTATCTTACCCTAAATGAGATACAACGTTGGAAAAAGGTATGCGTACACACATTGGTGGAATAAATAAACGGGCGGACTGTTATTTAGATGGACAGAAAATTCAAAATGCGGAAGTGCAAAGGGACTTGGATACCCTGAAGGTCAGTCTCCAGTTTGAGTCGGGGGTGAAGAAGGCGAGTGCAATGTTGGCATTGATTTCTAGAGGTGCAGAATACAAGAACAGGGATGTGATGTTGAGGCACTCGGAGACCACACTTGGAGTATTCTCTGCTGTTTGGGGCTACTTACGGATGTGCTGACATTGGAGAGGGTTCAGAGAAGATTCACCAGACAGTTTCCAGGAATGAAAGGGTTACTGAATGAGGAACATCTGGAGCTTTGGGCTGTATTCCCTGGAGTTCAGGAGAATGGCGGGCGGGGGGTGGGGGGGGGGTGAATTTCATAGAAAATTTCCGAATGTTAAAAGGCCTGAATATATTAAATCTGGTGTTATTTCCCGTGATAGGGGAGTATAGGACCAGAGGTCACGACTTCAGGATTGAAGATGGTCCATTTAGAACAGAGATGCAGCTAAATTACGTGTTAGTCAGAGACTGGTAAAGCTGTGGAATTTGTTGCCACAAGCGGCTGTGGAGGCCAAATCATTTGCGGCATTTAAGGCAGAGATCGATAGTTTCTTGATTAGCCGGGATATCGAAGGGTATTTGCAGTATGCAGGGGAGTGGAGAATGACGGAAGAATTGGTTCAGCCAATTATTGAATGGCGGGGCAGAATTGAATAACCGAATGGCCTACTTCTGCTACTATACCTTATGGTCTCATGGTCTTGTGGTCTCTCTACAGCTACGCATGAACAGCAGCCGGAAGTGAAGATCGGAAATAGACCGTACCGTCTGAGCTGCCTACTCTGCCTAGTTACGTCCGCCCTCATTGTGACAGTGGCCGGTCTGTCAATCCATGGTGAGTGGAACGGTCTCCCGGTGGAGTCACACCGTAAATAAAGAGAGTGGAATATATTGTTATTGTAAAAAATCACAGTGACACCGACACATCCCTTACCGTAACACCGACTAAAACCCATCACCATGACACGGACACACCCCTAACCGTGATAAAAATACGGCCTTTACCGTAAAACAATCAAGACCTGACTGACACCGACACGCCATTCACCATCAACAATGTTGTTACCGTAGCACGGTCACGACCTTCAACGAGACGCAGATACACTCCTGACACACACATGGCAGTCACACTGACCGCAACTAACTCCTCACTGTAATACCGACATGCCCCTGACCGTGTCACTGATAAACACCTCAAGCGACACCGACACGGTCTTCACCGTGACCCTGAGGTACCGCACACCGTGACGCCCTCACGCTCCACAACGTGATCCACTCCGCTGCGCATCGTGACAAAGATTCAGAAGTCCCTGTAACACTCCTTACCGAGACAGTATCCCCTTTCAACATAACGCCGATGCACCGTTCACTGAGGCAATTACCCACACCTCACCCTGACACAGTCAAAACTCTTAACGTGATACCGACACCTAAATTCACAATGACACCGACATAGTACTCTCTGTGACACGGACACACAGCTCCGCGTGACACTCTCCCGCACACCGTGGCCATGACATGTCTCTCACCGTGACACAGTCATACGTTAGAACACCATGACACAGATACTCCACCCACGGTGACACCACACGGCCCCTCACCCTGATATTTTCTTCGCCTTGACATCGAGATACACTTCATTGTGACCCGGTACACCTCTCTCCGGGGCAGAGAAACTCCTATCACAGTGACACCGACATGTCCCTCACAGCAACTCGGACACGCCCCGCACGACACTGACTCAAACCCCCATGGTATCAACAACAACACAATCAACGGGAGATTGAGAACCCCTCAACGTGACACAGAAACGCCCTTCAAGCTGGCGCCGACGCCTCCCATTGTGCCACCATCACATCTTCACTGTGACACCCTTCACCGTGACACTGACACAATACTCACTGTGACCCGTTCGGTAGCGTGATGCTGATTCACGTGTCACTGTAAACGTAAAACATCCTTCACCATCTCTCTCAGTATCACAGATTCGTCAGTCTAAGATCTCCTCCGACCGAAACTACCATGAGTTAAACTCATCCCTTCAATCCAAGCTTTCTGCACTCAACTCTAATCTGTCTTTTCTTAAAGGTATGCACAGCGATCTCCGTCACCAGTTCACTGAGATTGATATGAAGTACAAATCTGACAACGAAACCAAAGCTCAAATCTGTGAATTGTTGACCAGCAGAAGAGGTGAGGCATCATCCCCCTCTTTCACCCGCTCCCCATCACAGGACAGGCATAGAGAGAGGAAGCGGCACTCTGTGATTGACATCGGGAGTGTATGAAGAGACGGTATGGCGGGTGATTCACTCTGTGTTTGACCCGGTGTGTGTGTGATGGGGCTGCGTGGAGGAAGTTTCATTCTATCGCTGAATCTGGGAGAGTGTGATGGAAAGTTGTTTAGGTGGATTCACTCTGTGTCTGACAGCGGGATTTTGTGGGACAGTGCAGAGGGACCTTCATTCTATGTGACACCAGACTATGTGATTGGATATTGTGAACGGAGTCTGACCCTGTGACTGTGCCATGGGACGTTATGGGCGGAACTTCCCTTTGTGTGTGAACACTGTGGGGTGTGCTGGGACGTTTCAGAGAGAGCTTCACTGTGTGACTCGCCAGGAAGTGTGTGATGGGATGTAAGGAGGGAGATTCACACTGTGTTGGACTCGGGAGTGTGTGATGGAACCGTGTGGAGGCAGCTTCCCTCTGTGTCTGACACTTTGCTCTGTGGTGTGTTGAGAATCTGTAGAGGGTCAATCACTCTCCCTCTGACATTTGTCGTGTGTGTTGAGGGAGCTTCTTTCTGTGACTGACCGCTGGAGAGTGTGATGGGGCCGTGGAGAGAGAGATTCGCACTGTGTCTGACCAAGGCTATGTGTGATTGGACGATGCGGAGGGATCTAAATTCGGTTCTCTGACCCAGGGAGAGTGTGAGTGGCGGTGTGGAGGGATCTTCACTCTGTGTCTGACCCTGGGATTGTGTGCTCGGACAGTGCCCCGAGAGATGTAACCAATGTCTGCCCACTGAAATCTGTTATTGCACCGTGGAGAGATAGTTTCACTCTGAATCCGGGAGTGTGTGACGGAACGGTAGAGCGGCGGCTTCACTCTGGGACTCAAACCGGGAGTGTGTGATGAGTCCGTGGAGAAAGAGACTCATTCTGCGTTTGACCGTGTGAGTGTGTGATGGGACGGTGTGCAGGGAGCTGAAATCTGTGTCTCACCACGTGTGTGTATGATCGGATGATGGGACTGTGCGTTTGACACTCTGTACGTGTGATAGGAAGCTGTGTCGGGGGCGGGGGTGGGTGTTGCTGTGCGTGGTGGGGGCGGGGGGTCCTGTGTGTGTCTGACAGCGGGAACCGTGAGGCGTGACAGGACGGTGTTTCGTTCTGTTTCTGATATCAGAGGTATGGGATAGGACGGTGCGGAGGGAGCTTCTCTCGTTTTCTGACCCCTGTGTTGTGTGATGTCACGGGTAGAAAGAGCATCATACTGTGTCTGACCACGGGAGTATGCAGCTGGATAGTACCGAGAGTGTTTCATTTTCTGTCTGATCACGGGCGGGTGTAATGGGTTAGTGTGGAGCAGGTTCACTGTTTGTTTGTCCGCAGGACTGTGAGATGGGAGAGTGTGCAGGGTGCTTCACTCCATGTTTCAAGCAAGGGGTATGTGTTACTGTGGGTTAGGGTTCGGGTCGTGCGTGATGGGACAGTGTGGAATGAGCATCACTCGGTGTCTGACACCGGGAGTGTGTGATGGGACCTTGAGACAAGAGATTCATTCTTCGTCTGTCCCCGTGAGTCTGTGAAAGGACATTGTGGATGCAAACCAAATTCATGTCTGACCCGTCAGGAAGTGTATGATTGAATCGCCTGCAGGGACCTTCACTCTATAACTGGCTCCGGGTGCCTGTGATGGGACGGTGGCCAGGTAGTTTCATTGCGTGCTGACATCGGGAAAGTATGATGAGACGGTGTGGAGGGAGATTCACTCTGTGTCTGATCACGCGAGTTCTGTGATAAGACGGTGCTGATGATGAACACTGTTTTTGACCCTGTGGGTGTGTCATTGGAGAGTCAGAAAGAGCATCACTCCATGTCTTTCTCCGGGTGTCAGTAATCACAGGGTGCAGAAGGAGCTACACTGTGTCTGATTCCAAGTGTGCTATTGGACGCTGTGTCAGTAGCTTAACTCCGCTGCTCACTCCAAGAATCTGTGATGGGATGGTGTGGAGCAACAATCAATTTGTGTCTGACTCCGTGAGTGTATCAGAGGAGGGGGTAGAGGTAACCTCAACCTGTGCCTGACTGGAGAGTCTGCGGTCTGCGAAGGATGATGTGGAGGGAACTTCACTCTGTGCCTGTTCCTGTGAATCTGTGACGGGACGTTGTGGAGGGAACTTTACTCTGTGTCTCTCCCCGGCGTGTGCGATGAGTATGAGATTCACATTTGTCCCTGATGACTACACCTGCAAAAGGTGCATCCAGCTGCAGCTCTTGACAAACCGAGTTGGGGAACTGGAGCGGGAGCTGGATGAACTTCGGATCTGTCGGGAGGCAGAGGCATAAATAGACAGGAGTTACAGGGAGATAGTCACTGTTGAGAGTCAGGAGACAGGTAGCTGGGTGATTGTTAGGAGAGGGAAGGGGAATAGACAAAAAGAGCAGAACACCCCTGTGGCCATTCCTATCGACCTACCAGGGACAAGTTGCAAGGTCCGAGACTGGACCCTCAGCTGGGAAGGGAATGAGGGAAAGGAGGCTTGCACTATTGATAGGGGATTCGATAGGTAGGGGGCCAGAAAAGAGGTTCTGTGAGAGAGATCGAGGATCCCGGGTGGTCTGTTGCCTCCCTGGTGCCAGGGTCCGCGATATCTCGGATCGAGTTCTCAGTATTTTCAAGAGGGAGGGTGAGCAGCCAGATGTCGTGGTCCATGTAGGGACAAATGACGTGGATAGGAAGAAGGAGGAGGTCCTGCAAATAGTGTTCAGGGAGTTAGGTGCAAAATTGAAGGACCGGACCTCCAGCGTTGCAATCTCAGGATCGCTACCAATGCCACGTACTAGTGAGGCCAGAAATAGGAAGACAATGCAGCTAATTACGTGGCTACAGGAGGGAGGACTGCATGTTTCTGGACAATTGGGCCTTGATCCAGGAAAGGTGGGACCTGTTCCTCCGGGACGGGTTGCACCTGAACTGGAGGGGGACTCATATCATTGCGGGAAGGTTTGTCAGCACTGTTTCGAGAAGTTTAAACTGGATTTGCAGGGGTAGGGGAACCAGAGTGTTAGAGCAGATGATGAGGTGGAGGAGGATAAAGTTCATGTGAGAACTGCAGGTATAATGCATGGAGTAAAGCCAGATCTAACATATAAAAAAGGCTTTAAGGAAAGAGAAGCAGAATAAAGTGTGTAAAGATAGTAAGGTAGAAGGGCGTGTACTTCAGTGCAAGATGCATCAGGAGCAAAGCTGATGAACTGACAGTCTTGTATACATACATGGAATTATGATAAAGTGGCCATTACAGAGAGTTGGCTGGCACCAGGGCAGGAATGGATTCTCAATATTCCTGGATTTCATTGCTTTAAAAGGGATAGAGAGTGGGGGGTGGGGAGTGGATACTATTACAGCTATATAAATGGTGGGTAATGTAGCAGGATCCTCTTTTGAGTCAGTATGGGTGGAAGTCAGGAACAGGAAGGGAGCAGTTACTCTACTGGGGGTATTCTATAGACCCACAGGGAGCAGAAGAGATACGAGGAGCAGATTGGGAGGCAGATTTTGGAAAAGGTGCAAAAATAGCAGGGTTGTTATCATGGGTGAGTTCCCTAATATTGATTGGCAACTGATTAGCTCCAAGGGTTTAGATGGGGCAGAGTTTGAAAAGTGTGTCCAGGACGGATTCTTTTCACAGTATGTTGACAGGCCAACTATGGGCAATGCCATACTGGATCGAGTATTAGTTAACGAACCGGGTGAAGTCACAGATCTGTCAGTGTGTAAGCATCTGGGGGACAGTGAGAATCGCTCCCTGGCATTTAACATTATGATGGAAAAGGATAGAATCAGAGAGGACGGGAAATTTTTTAATTGGGGAAGGGCAAATTATGAGGCTATAAACCTGAAACATGCTGGTGTGAATTGGGATGATGTTTTTGCAGGGAAATGTACTATGGACATGTGGTCGAGGTTTAGGGATCTCTTGCAGGATGTTCGGAATAAATTTGTCCGGGTGAGCAAGATAAAGAATGGTAGGGTGAAGGAACCATGGGTGACAAGTGAGTTGGAAAATCTAGTCTGGTGGAAGAAGGCAGCATACATGAGGTTTGGAAATCAAGGATCAGATTGGGCTATTGAGAAATATAGGGTAGCATGAAAGGAGATTAAGAAGGGGCAGAGAACAAGAAGGGCGCATGACAAGGCTTTGCCGTGTAGGGTAAAGGAAAACAGCAAGGAATTCTTCAATTATGTGAAGAACAAAAGGATGACAGGAGTGAAGGTGGAACCGATTAGAGATAAAGGTACGAAGATGTGCCTGGAGGCGGTGTAAGTGAGCGAGGCCCTTCATGAATACTTCTCTTCGGTATTCACCAATGTGAGGGAATTTGATGACGTTGAGGACAATATGAGTGATGCTGATGTTCTGGAGCATGTTGATATTAAGGGAGAGGAGACGTTGGACTTGTTAAAATACATTAGGACGGATAACTCCTCGAGACTGACGGAATATTCCCCAGGCTTTCCACAAGGCGAGGGAAGATATTTCTGAGCCTCTGGCTAGGATCTTTATGTCCTTTTTGTCCACAGAATGGTACCGGTGGATTGTGGGGAGGCGAATGTTGCCCTCTTGTTCAAAGAAAGTCGTACGGATAGTCCGGGTGATTATAGACCAGTCAGCCTTACGTCTGTGTTGGGAAAGCTGTTGGAAAAGATTCAGATAGGATCTCTGGGCATTTACTGTATCATGGTCCGTTCAGGAACAGTCGACATGGCTTTGTGAAGGGCAGATCGTGTCTAACAAGTCTGTTCTTTGAGGAGGTGACCAGGTATACAGATGAGGTTTGTGCAGTGGAAGTCATCTAGGTGGATTTTATAAGCCATTTGTTATGGTTCCACACAGTAGGCTTATTCAGAAAGTCAGAGGCCATGGATCCAGTGAAGTTTGGCTAGGTGGATTCAGAATTGGCTTGCCTGCAGAAAGCAGACAGCCGTGGTGGAGGGAGTACGTTCGGATTGGAGGGATCCTGTTTTTCATGATTTTTATTAACGACCTAGATGTTGGGATAGAGGGATGGGTTAGCAAATTTGCAGACGACACAAAGGTTGATGGTGTTGTGGATCGTGTAGAGGATTGTTAAAGATAGCAGTGAGGCATTGATAGGATGCAGGAGTGGGCTGAGAATTGGTAGATGGAGTTCAACACACAAATCCCTGAAAGTTGCCTCACAGGTAGATAGGGTAGTTAAGAAAGCCTGTGAGGTGTTAGCTTTCATAAGTCGAGGGACAGAGTTTAAGAGTCGAGAGGTAATGATGCAGCTCTATATAACTCTGGTTAGGCCACACTTGGAGTACTGTGTCCAGTTCCGTTCGCCTCACTATAGAAAGGATGTGGAAGCATTGCAAAGGGGACAGAGGTGATTTACCAGGATGCTGCCTGTTTTAGAGAGTATTGATTATGATCAGAAATTAAGGGGGCTAGGGCTTTACTCTTTGGAGCGAAGCAGGATGAGAGGAAACATGATAGATGTATGCAGGATATTAAGAGGAATAGACCGAGTGGACAGCCAGCGCCTCTTCCCCAGGGCACCACTACTCAATACAAGAGGACATGACTTTAAGATAAGGTGAGGGAAGTTCAAGGGGGATATTTGAGGAAGGTTGGTTTCTCAGAGAGTGGTTGGTGCGTGGAATGCTCTGCCTGAGTCTGTCGAGCAGGCAGATATACTAACTTTGTTTTAATTGATTTGTATGCATTTCTTCAATTGGTACAGCAAAAGACCAACAAAAAATAAAGATTAATAGAGCGGAAGATAAACAGACAATAACAAAATTCAAAACAATGATGAAAAAGCACCCAAAATAGAATCATGTAAAGTTAGTGTTCTCACCCCTTCCCTGCAGAAAAAAATAATCTCCAGACCAACCATTGCAAGATGCACAACAGATTAATCGGAGCGTTGAATCCCCCAAAGCTGTAAATGAAAATAAAGACAAAGAATTATAATTCCTACTAACAAAGAAAGGAAAAATACTGAAAGTCAGAGATTGAAAAAAATAGACTTAATCTAAATAGGAATTATGAAAATATTCCCAAAAATGTCCCCACACCTTTTGAAAATTTATGTCCGAATTGAGAAGTAGGTAGTGAATTTTTTCAAGGTCTAAACAGGACATGGTATCATTAAGCCATTGAGCATGGGTGGGTGGGGCAACATCTCTCTACCTAACAAGAATTAAGCGTCTAGCGAAAAGAGAAACAACAGATAATGTTCGACGTTTAGTTGGTCTCAAATGTATATTCGCCTCATCCAAGGTACCAAAAAGAGTAAACTGAGGATTAGGTTCAAAGCGGCAATTAAGAATGTGGGATAACGTTAAGAAAACCTTTCTCGAAAAATTCTCTAGACTAGGACAGGCCCAGTACATATAGATAAGAGAAGCCTCGCCTCCTTTACACTTATCACAAACACGACCAATGTTAGGGTAAAATCGGGACAATTTAGATTTGAACATGTTAAATTGTAAATGACAGTGGCGAACACAAAGCGAGGTCGAATTAACTGACTTGTGAATTGAGTCCAAGACCGCATCAGATAAAAAGAACATTTAAGTCATGCTCCCAATCCATTCTAATTTTATCAAAGGGGGCACATCGTAGGCTCACTAATTTATCACGAATAAAAGGTTTTAAGCCTTGACTCAATGGATTAATAGAAAGAGACAGGTCCACAACGTTTTTCTCAGGCATTTCAGGAAAATTGGATAATAAAGGATTAATGAAATGTCTAATTTGAAGGTATCTAAAGAAATGGGCATTAGGTAGATTGAACTTTGCAGAAAGTTGTTGGAAAGTTTCCAAAAGATTATCTATGAAAAGTTCTTCAAAATGCCTAATGCCAATTCTTTACAAATCATGAAATATTAAATCTTGCATAGAAGGAAAGAAAAGATGATTATGCAAGATAGGACTAGAAAGGGAGACAGCATGAAGACCATTAAATTTTCTAAACTAGGCCCATATTCTCAGAGTATGTCTAATAAGAGGATTAACAATTAGTCTAGGCAAACGACAAGGGAGTGCAGATCCAAGAAGTCCAGAAATAGAGAGATCCTCCGTGGAGTTCAAATCCATTGCCACACATTTAGGACAATCGGACTGGCTATGAAAAAAGGACCAGAAAGTAAGACAGCCAACATTAGCTGCCCAGTAGTATAAACGGAAGTTAGATAGAGCCAGAACACCTTTTCTGGATTTTTGGAGGTAAGCTTTATTAAGTCCAGAACGTTTACCCTTCCATAGATAGGACAAAATAATAGTATCTAATGAGTAAAAAAAAAGCTTTAGAAAAAAAAAATTGGAATAGATTGAAATAAGCATAAAAAATTAGAAAGGGTATATATTTAAATAACATTA
The DNA here is from genome assembly GCF_048418815.1 of Hemitrygon akajei. Classification (NCBI taxonomy): domain Eukaryota; kingdom Metazoa; phylum Chordata; class Chondrichthyes; order Myliobatiformes; family Dasyatidae; genus Hemitrygon; species Hemitrygon akajei. The sequence goes on from NW_027331929.1 coordinate 3,753,730, forward strand.
ACACTACCAACCAGAGACCTCGATAAGGGTGACCATTGTGACAAACTCTGTTTTGTAGAGTTTAAAAGATTAGAAAATTTTCACGAAAAAGTTCATTGAAATTCCTTGTAACTGCAATACCAAGGAAAATAAATTGATTATTAACTACTTTAAAAGGGAGGTCACGAAATATTAATGTTTGTGCTTCTTTATTAATTGGAAATAGTTCACTGTTGTGTAGGCTGAGTTTATAGTCAGAAAGCTGGCTGTACTGATCAAGAGGTAAAGACATTTGGAGTAAGGAAGTGCACGGATTTCACACAAGTGAAATTCTAGAGACTACTAGATACGTATATGGAGGAATTTAAGGTGGGGGAGATCGTTGGGAGGCAAGGTTTAAGGTTCGGGACAACATTATGGGCCGACGCGCCTGTACTGTGCTGTACTATTCTATGTTCTATGCCTATGTCCATTTGTCACGTGTGCTGAGGACGTTTCTTTCCGTGTCTCAGTGCTGGGGTGTGTGATGGGGCCGTGGAGAGAGGTATTCACATTGTGTCTGACCAAGGCAGTGTGTGATGGGACGGTGTGGATGGAGCAAGAAAATACTTAAGAAAGAAATCAGGAGGGCTAAAAGAAGACATGAGGTTGCTTTGGCAGTCAAGTTGAAGGATATTACTTTCAACTACTTGGCGTAAAAGAGGCACGACTGATGAGCGCGGAACATCGTCATATCCAGCGGGCAGCGTGGGAGCAGGACGCGGAGTGGGGGGGGGGGGTGCAGAGTGATAGGGTTTTGGCTCAACGGGCTTAGGCAGAAACGGGAAAAGGCTTCCTGCGATCGTTGTACTCTCTCCGGTCCTGTTCACCCTGTACACATCAGACTTCCAATATAACTCGGAGTCCTGCCATGTGCAGAAGTTCGCTGATGACACGGCCATAGTGGGGTGTGTCAGGAATGGACAGGAGGAGGAGTATAGGAAACTGATAGAGGACTTTGTGATATGGTGCAACTCAAACTACCTGCGTCTCAATATCACCAAGACCAATGAGATGGTGGTGGACTTTAGGAGATCTAGGCCTCATATGGAGCCAGTGATCATTAATGGAGAATGTGTGGAGCAGGTTAAGACCTACAAGTATCTGGGAGCACAGTTAGACGAGAAGCTAGACTGGACTGCCAACACAGATGCCTTGTGCAGGAAGGCACAGAGTCGACTGTACTTCCTAAGAAGGTTGGCGTCATTCAATGTCTGTAGTGAGATGCTGAAGATGTTCTATAGGTCAGTTGTGGAGAGCGCCCTCTTCTTTGTGGTGGCGTGTTGGGGAGGAAGCATTAAGAAGAGGGACGCCTCACGTCTTAATAAGCTGGTAAGGAAGGCGGGCTCTGTCGTGGGCAAAGTACTGGAGGGTTTAACATCGGTAGCTGACCGAAGGGCGCTGAGTAGGCTACGGTCAATTATGGATAACTCTGAACATCCTCTACATAGCACCATCCAGAGACAGAGAAGCAGTTTCAGCGACAGGTTACTATCGATGCAATGCTCCTCAGACAGAATGAAGAGGTCAATACTCCCCAATGCCATTAGGCTTTACAATTCTACCGCCAGGACTTAAGAACTTTTTAAAAGCTATTATTAATGCTTTTTGAGATAGTGATTTAGATGCATATCATATTTTTTACTGAGTTAAGTATTGTATGTAATTAGTTTTGCTACAACAAGTGTATGGGACATTGGAAAAAAAGTTGAATTATTTATTTATTTATTTATTTAGTAATAACAGTAGCATTAGAGGTATGCATCAAGGATTAGTGTTGTGCTTGGAGTGCCAGATGTGGGGACCCCCGGGACTCCCACACTCTGCAAAGATTACATCTGCACCAGGTGCATTCAGGTGATGCAGCTTAAGGACCGTGTTAGGGATCTGGAGCTGCAACTTGATGGCCTTCAGCTAATTAGGGAAAGTGAGGAGGTGATTGATAATACCTACAGAGAGATAGTGGACGGCACCTCTGTGACAGCTCCCTCCCTCTCAGAAATCGATATATCGTTTTATATACTGTTGGAGTGGTTGACCTAACAGAGGAAGATCAACGCGAACCGGACTCTGGCACTCTGCCCAGTGCAGTGATTAGAGAGCAAGGAGTAATTCAGAAGTTATAGGGGATTCCACAGTGTGGGGAACAGACAAGAGATTCTGCGAGCCGGACATGGATACCCGGATGGTGTGTTGTCTCCCTGGTGCCAGGGTACGGGATGTCTCAGATCGTGTCCAGAGTACTCAGAGGAGAGAGGGCGAGCAGCCAGGAGTCTTGGTACATGTTGGTACCAAGGACATAGACAGAAAAAGAGAGCAGGTCCTGAAGGAAGATTACTGGGAGCTGGTATGAAAATTGAAAAGCCGGACCTCCAGTGTAATAATCTCAGGATGACTGCCTAATGAAAGTAAGAATAGCAGAATTAAGCAGATGAAAGTGTGGCTAAGTTACTGGTGCAGGGGGCAGGGCTTCAAATTATTGGATCATTGGGATCTGTTTTGCGGGAGGTATGACTTATACAAAAACGATGGGTTACACCTGAACTCCGAGGGTACTAATATCCTGGCGGGATTGTTTCATATAGCTGTTAGGGAGGGTTTAAACTAATTTGGCCAGGGGAAGAAAACCAGCGTGATAGGGTCGAGGAAGACGAATATAGAAATAAGTAAATGATACTGTGCAGCAAAGATGGGAAGAAGGACAGACAGGTGAATAGACAGGAGAGTTTGCTGTGCGATAGAAATATAGCAAAGTCGGTAACAGATACTGTTCTAAATGTACTGTACTTAAATGCAGGCAGCATTGGAAATAAAGTGAACGACCTTGTTGTACAGCTACCGGTTAAAAGATAAGACATTGTGACCATCGCCGAGTCATGTCTAAGTGATGGATGTGATTGGGAGCTAAATATCCAAGGATACACAGTGTATAGGGAACATAGGAAGGTAGGTAAAGGGGGTGGCGTGGCCCTGATGGTAAGCAATGGTATCAAATCCCTAGAAAGAAGGACTATAGGATCAGAAGGGGGTAGAATACTTATGCGTCGTGATAAGAAAAGGCAAGGGTAAAAAGACACGAATAGCCGTTATATACAGGCCTCCAAACAGCAGCCGGAATGTGGAGTAGAAGTTACAGCCGGAAATAGAAAAAAAGTGTCAGAAGATAAATATCCAGATAATCATGGGGGATTTTAATATGAAAGTGGATTGGGAAAGTCAGGAAGGTACTGGATCTCAAGAGAGGGATTTTGTAAAATTCTTATGGGATGGCTTTTTGGAGCAGCTTGTCCATAAGCTCACCAGAGGATCGGCTGTTTTGGGTCGAGTGCTGTGCAATGAGCCTGAGGTGATTAGGAAACTAGAGGTAATGGGACCCCTTGGAAGTAGTGATCATAATCTGACTGAGTGAAGTTTCAAATTTGCGCAGGAGAAGCTGGTATCAGGTGTATCGATATTACAATGGAACAAAGGAAATTACAGTGGCATGAGAGAGGAACTGGCTCAAGTTGTTTGGAAAAGTAATCTAGATAGAGGCTCGGTAGAGCAGAATTAGATGAAATTATTGCAAGAAAAAAATGAAAGTTGAAAGGGTTGGACAGAGTAGATGTGGAAAGGTTGTTTCCCTTGGTGGTTGAGGCCAAGACAAGAGGCCACCGTCTTAGAAATAGAGGGTACCTAACTAAAACAGAGTTGTTGAGAATTTCCTTTAGCCAGAGGGTCGTGGATTTGTGGAATTCGTTGCCACATACAGCTGTGGATGCCCAATCATTTAAGGTGTTTATCGAGGAAATTGATAGGTATCTAATTAGTCCGTGTATCAAGTGATATGGGGAAAAAGCGGGAAAGTTTAACTAGACGGGAGAATGGTTTAGCTCATGGTGGAGTGGCAGAGCACACTCAGTGGGCCGAATGTCCTATTTCTGCTCTTTTGTCCTGTGATCTTGTGATTCCATCATCTAAATCATTGCTATACAGCATAAACAGAACCGGTGGCAGCACCGTCTCCTGCGGAACACCACCAGTCACTGGCAGTCGACCAGAAAAGGATCCTGTTATTCCCACTCACACCCCTCAACGTGACACCGACACACCGCTCACTGCGGCACCAACACACGAGTCACCGTGACGCCGACACCCCTTTCACCATCTCTCTCAGAGTTATCGATCGGTCAGTGTCTGATCCCCTCCAATCAAAAAGTACCAGAGTATTTTGGAAAAATATCAGGATATGAACAGGATCCAGCATCAACGTCAACTGAAACTCCACGAGCTGAACTCAAACCTTAAAACCAGGAAATCCGAGATTCCCGACTGGATCCAATGACCTGTCTCAGGAATGTTTCGGCCCTCAACAACAACGTCTCCATCCTCATAAGCAAATTGTTTGTCCTCGAAAGCAAGCGCTCCATCCTTGAAAACAAATTGTTGGTCCTGGAAAACATCCTCTCCGTCCTGAGCTCTGATCTCTCTGAACAGCATCAAACGCAAACTGATCCCCGAGGCAAATTCAATGACCTCGAAATGAAGTGCAAAATCTCAACCAAACCAAGACTGAAATCTGACAACTGCTGAGCAGCAGAAATGGTGAGGTAATATCACCAATTACGCCGCACCTAATCAGAAGGCAGAGAGGGAGGGGAGGGTGTAGTCTCTGGCTGCTCTCGGGAATCTGCGCTGAGACGTGCGGGGAGCGCGCCACCTAGTGTCCAAATGCTGGCAGTGCGTCAAGGAATGGTGTGGCGGGAGAGACACCTACTGTCTGAACCCGGGAATGCGTTATTGCGGCGCCACAGGGGGAGCTACACTCTGCGTTCACAGGAAGAGCGAAGAAGCTGTAATCCCCAAAATGAGTGACCTAACAGTGTGGAGGGAGCTTCACGCTGTGTCTGACCCCGGCGGTGTGTGATGGGACGGTGTGGAGGGAGCTTCTCTGTGTCTGACCCGGGAGTGTGTGATCGGACCGTGTGTAGGGAAATTCACACTTGTGTCTGAGCCCGTGAGTGTGTGATGGGACGGTGTCGATGGAGATTCACTCTGTATCTGACCCTGGGAGTGTGTGATGGGACGGTGTGGAGGGAAGTTCATTCTCCGTCTGACCCCAGGAGTTTGTGTTGAGAATGTATGGAATGAGCTTGAATCTATGTCTGAAACCTAGAGTGTGCGATGTCCTGGTGTATGGAGCTTCACAACGTATTTTACAGCTGGTGTGTGTGATGGTGCAGTACACAGGGATCGCTAATTTAAGTCTGACTTCCGGCGGATATAATGGACTAATGCGGGAAGATTCATTGTTCTTTATTCCTGATTTCCAGAGCAAGCGTGTGCAAAGGACTGGATCGGAAATGAAGACAGGTGTTATTTCATATCCAAGTTTAAAAGATCTTACGATGAGGCGATGCAATATTGTTCTAACTCTGATTCAAAGCTTCTTGAAATAAATTCAAGAGAGAAAGAGGTATGTGTCAGATAGACAGAAGATAAATCCATTCCAGAGTGAATCTCCTCCGCACCGTCCCATCACACATTCATGGGGTCAGAAACACAGTGAAGCTCCATCCCCACCGTCACACCACACACTCCCGGGGTCAGACACAGAGTGAATCTCCCTCCACACCGTCCCATCTCGCACTCGCGGAGTCAGGCACAGAGTTAATCCCCCTCCACACCGTCCCATCACACAATCCCGGGTTCAGACCCAGAGTGAATCTCCCTCCACACTGTCCCATCACACACTCCCGGTGTCAGACACAGAGTGAATCTCACTCCACACCGTCCCCGAACTCACTCCGGAGATCAGACACAGTGTGAATCTCCTTCCACGCCGTCCCATCACACAACACCGGTGTCAGACACAGAGTGAAGCTCCCTCCACAGCGTCCCATCACATTCTCACTGGGTCAAACACAGAGAGTGTCTCCGTCCGCACCGTCCCATCTCGCACACCCGGTGTCGGACACAGAGTGAATCACCCTCCACACCGTCCCATCACACACTCCCGGGCTCAGACACAGTGTGTAGCTCCCTCCACACCGTCCCATCACACACTCCCGGGATCAGACAATGAATGAATCTACCTCCACACAGTCCCATCACACAACCCCGGGGTCAGACACAGACTGAAGCTCCCTCCACACTGTCCCATCACACACTCCCGGGCTCAGACACAGAGTGAATCTCCCACCACAACGTCCCATTACTCACTCCGTGGTCAGACACAGAGTGAATCTCCCTCCACTCCGTCCTCGAAAACACTCCGGAGATAAGACACAGTGTGAAGCTCCCTCCACACCGTCCCATCTCGCACTCCCGGGGGCAGACACAGAGAGTGTCTCTCTCCACCCAGTCCCATCTCGCACTCCCGGGGTCAGACACAGAGTGAATCTTCCTCCACACCGTCCCATCTCGCTCTTCCGGAGTCAGACACAGAGTTAATCTCCCTCCACACCGTCCCATCACACACTCCCGGGTTCAGAAACAGAGTGAATCTCCCTCCACACTGTCCCATCACACACTCCTGGTGTCAGACACAGAGTGAATCTCCCTCCACACCGTCCCATCACACACTCCCGGGGGCAGACACAGAGAGTATCTCTCTCCAACCAGTCCCATCTCGCACTCCCGGGGTCAGACACAGAGTGAATCTTCCTCCACACCGTCCCATCTCGCTCTTCCGGAGTCAGACACAGAGTTAATCTCCCTCCACACCGTCCCATCACACACTCCCGGGTTCAGATACAGAGTGAATCTCCCTCCACACGGTCCGATCAAACACTCCCGGGGTCAGACACAGAGTGAAGCTCCCTCCACGCCGTCCCATCACACTCTCCCGGGATCAGACACAGAGTGACGCTCGTTGAACTGTGCTCGATTTCAATAATTAATGATAGCAATTTAATTGCACAGATTTTTGCTAACAGCGCTGCCCGCCATGAAGACATTCCATACTGGATTGCAGCATGCATATCGAGGTGAGACTAGGGGTCATGCAGGTTTTTGAAGAGAGATTGGGCAGTTGGGGTAATTTTGTGGACAGACACATGTCTGTGTGGGGAGTCGTGTAGGGGGAGCTGTAGGGGTCTTCCACAATTCAGCGGTGAGAAGTGGGTCACTGGGGATATTTTGGGGACTAAAACGGGTCAGAGGGGAGGGAGTAAGGTAGTATTTTGGGGCATGATACATCCTGTAGGAAGAGACTGGGCCGTGCGATTAAGTTGATAACTGGCCCAGACTGTGTGAAGAATTTGGGGGAGTATTCTGGCGACAGACACAGGTCTGTGGGGAGAACATCTATCTCTGGGACAATTTGGAGACGGTCACTGTTGGGAGGGAAGAGGGAACTGCGATTAATTTGGGACTGACACAGGTCTGTCGGATTAGACTGGGCAATGTGATTAGTTTCGGGACCGAGGCGGGCTGTTGGTAGAGAGACGGCAGTCGGATTAATTTGTAGACTGACATGAACTGACAGAGAGTTGGAAGTGAGAATGTTTTTGTGACTGACACAGGGCTGTCGGGAGATGAATCGTTAGTGGGATCACTTCGGGACTGGCATGGGGCTGATGGGGGAGAGTAGGAGGTATTTTAGGGACAGACACGTGGCTTTGAGAGAGATAGAGAGTGTGTCAGTGTGGGTATTTCGGGGAATGAGACAGGGCTGTGGGAAGAGCGGAGCAGCAGGAATACTTTGGGGACTGAGATGGTTTCATGGGGAGGGAGAGGGCCAGGTGGAGTATCTTAGGGTCTGCTCTGGGGCCGTGGGGAGCGGCTGGGGGTCTGGGAGTAATTTGCGGAGTGACACGGGCCTGTGGGGAGAATGGGTGATCGTGAGATTATTTTGGGGACAGACACAGCTCTGTGGGTAGAGCCTTGGGAAAGGGATTATTCGGGGACTGACACAGGGTTGTGGAGAATAGGTTAGTGAGGGTATTATGAGAACTGGAGCAGGTACGTGGGGCGAGAGAGGGTCAGTGGGAGTATTATGGTCGGTGAGGAGAGATTGAGTCAGTGGGAATATATTGGAGAATGACACAGGTCTGTCTGTTGGAGCTGTGTTGTTCCCATTGAAATTGTTTCTGCTTCCTTGACAGGAAAGTGGCCTCTGACGTCGCGTACAAGATGAACGCTGGAAAGTCCGAATGCAGTGAATGTAAACCAAGTTGGATCAGCAGTTGTAAAAATGATCAGCACCGTTTCATCTGTGAGAAGCCTGCATCTTTGTGCCCAACTATTCCTGAAAAGTTCCGGGATCTCTGTCAAAAGCCCGTGGAGCCGACTTAAATCTAACGACATTAACTCAATTGCAGCTCTCTCCCAGACTCTGACAAACACAACCGCTCTGCCTCTCACCCCTACACTATTCTCCTCTCTCTTCCTCTGGCACTCGTACTCGGAATCTCGCTCTCTGTTTACCCTAGTCGCTCCAATTCGCTCTCTCATCCCTCCTCCCCCTCAGCTTCCCCATTTCATCTCCATTTCCCATCATCAAACATTTGTTTCCCATGTTCAACAGCTCAACTATTACACACACACACACACACGCACGCACGCACACACACACACACACACGCACGCACGCACGCACGCACGCACGCACACACACACACACACACACACACACACACACACACACACACACACACACACACACACACACACCTCCCCCCCGAAAACCACTCCACTCCCTTTGCAATTTTTCCTCATTTCTTTCTCAATTCCTGCTGAAGTTTGTTCACATTTACAGTTACATTTACATCATTTATTATTATTAATTTGCAATTTGCCTTTTACTGTGCCTATTGTCTTGTTTATTCATTTTTGTACTGTCTCGCACTGTTTTGTGCACTTTATGTAGTCCCGTGTAGATCAGAAGTGTAACGTAGTTTTGTGTTGTGTCAGGTAGTGTAGTGGAGTGTTGGGTTGTCTCACGTTCTCTAGTGTAGTCTTGTGTTGTTTCATGTAGCACCAGGGTCCTGGAGGAAAGTTGTTTCGTTTTTACTGTGTACTGTACCAGCAGTAATGGTTGAAATGACAGTAAAAGCTTTTTGACTTGACTTGACTTGATCTGTGACTTATCCGGCCTGAGCTTTGTGTTGTTGCACGATCGGAAAGTTGCAAAGATGTAAAATTAATGTAAGATGCAATAAAAGTTAATAAATATCGCAGAAATGTGGTGGTAGCGCTCATAAATTCAAAAATATGACGCCGGAGTGGAAGAAGGTGTTCCTGAATCGTTGAGGCTCTTGTGCCTCTTCCCCGATGGTAGACATGAACGGGGAGCTAGTCCCGGGGTGAGGACCCTGAGTGATGGATGCCGTGTTTTCGAAGATCCCCTTGATGCTCGGGACTATTGCGTCTGTGATGGAGCTGGTGAAGTCCGCACCACCTTCCCACCTCTGGCCACCTCGGGCGCTGCAGCCTCCACACCAGGCGGCGATGCAACAAGTCAGAATGCTCCCAGCGATCATTTGCTGGTCTTCAACGAAAGGCCAAACCTTCTCAAACGGCTGACGTTGTAATTCCTTCTGTAACGATAGATCTATGGTGGTGATGGGAAGTGTAGAGTATGGTCTGGAATACACTGAAACGCAGTCTCGAAATAAACAAGACGACAGTAAAGACATCTAAAGTTTATATCGCAAAGAATAGCTCTCGAAATGGATTTCCTACGGTTGAGCACTGAGTGCTCAGCACGGGGACGTCAACGACAGACTTTCCATGAAGCAATGCTGACGGGCAATAATTGTCAGTCTGAGCCTTAAAGGGAAAGTGACATTTCATCAAACTCCGGGGAATGGACGTGCCCACACTGAGTTGCCTGGCGCTGTTCAGTCGGGAACATCACACCCTCTTCGTGTTTGCATGATTGTGTTGGTCCCACCAGGACAGATCCACTGAGATGCTGACACCCGGCAACACAGGAACCTAAACTCAGACCATGAGATATCGGAGCAGAATTAGGCCATCGAGTCTGCTGCGCCATTTCATCATGTCTGATCCAGGTCCCCCTCAGCCCCAATCTCCTACCTTTCCACCGTATTCCTTCATGGTCAGACGAATCAACAATCTGTTCACCTCTGACTTCAATATACGCAATGTCAGACTCCACATCCGCCTGTGTAACCCATTCCACAGATTTACCATACTCTGGCTAAATAAATTCTTCTCAATCTCCGTTCGGAAAGGACAGATCTCCATTCCGATGTGGGCCCACTGGCCTTATACTCTCCCACTACGGGGAACCTTCTCTCCACATCTACTTTATCGGGGCCTTTAAACATTCGATCGGTTTCAACAACAGCAACCCATCCCCCGCCCCCTTCATTCATCTGAGTTCCAGCCATCAAACTCTCCTGTTTTGATAAACGTTTCAATCCCGGAATAATTCCCGTGAATTTCCTTTCAACCCTTCCCATTGCAAGCACATCTGGCCGGATCAGATAAGGGAACCGGATCCGCTCACAATACTTCATAAGGTCTCTCCAGTGCTTGATGAAGCCTCAAATTCACATCCTTGTTTTTACATTCTCATCCCCTTGACATGAATGCTCACATTGTACTCGATTTCCTCGCCACCGGCTACACCTGTAAATTAAATTTTAGGGCATCGTGCACGAGGTCTCCCACGTCCCTATAACCATATAACGATATAACAATTACGACACGGTCATCTCGGTCTTTCTAGTCCATGCCGAACGCTTACTTTCACCTCGTCCCACCGACCTCTGTGCCTCAGATTTTTTCTGAATTTTCTCTCTTTTTGAAAAATAGTCTACGCCTCTATTTCTTCGACCACAGTGCATGGCCAAACATCTCCCGACACAGCGATCCACCCACCGCTTCATTGACCATTCGTCCCGTCTCTCTGAACCCTTCTGTAGCCTCTCTGCTTCGTCAGCACCACCTGTAGATCGGTGACGTCACTGCCCGTCTGCGCTGACTGTGGTTTCCGATGAGGATGTCCATCATCCACTTACAGAGGGAGGTTCACTGGCCCTGGATCTGGAGCTTGTGGGATGATTATGCTGAACGCCGAGCTGTTGTCAGTCAACAGCAGCCTGCCGGTGGTGTTGTATTGTCCAGGTGGTCCAGGGTACAGCGGAGAGCAAATGAGATAGTATTCGCTGTGGACCTTTTGCGGAGTTCCTCAAATTACAGCGGGTCCACGTTCACGCTGGTGAACCGGTTGACTTTGTGTCTGACCAGCATCTCAAGCACTTAATCCCAGTAGGTGTGAGTGTCACTGGGTGATTGTTGTTGAGGCAGGTCACCCTGTTCTTCTCAGGCACTGGTGTGATTGTCGCCCTGTTGAAACAGGGGGGAAATTCCGACTGCAGCAGAGAGAGACTGACATTGTCCTTTTACACTCAACCCTCCGCTGCCGTTCTCCCCATCTCTGTCACCTTAACCCGCACCTACACGCCTCCCCGTCTCCTTCGACCCCCTTCAACATCTAAAACAATCACCCTCTCCGTCATCGCCTCCCTCCCCGATACCCACCACAGCCATGCAGCTCCCTGGTCTCTGTCACATCACCTCTCTCACCAAACACCTCACTCTCTGTGTTCACAGGGATTTGTGGGGAGAATGGGGGAGAGTTGACGTCTGGAGTTAGACTCCCCCCTTCAACCGCAAATCAATCTCTCAGTTCTGAGCCTATACTGAATGGTCAGAGGGGACAGTGGGCAGAGAGGGAGATTAGCTGCTCCATACTACCTCACTGTGTTACCGGACCGTGCAGAAGGAGATGCACTCTGTATCTGACCCCGGGAGTGAATGATGGGACGGTGTGGAGGGAGATTCACTCTGTGTCTGAACCCGGGAGTGTGTGATGGGACGCTGTGGAGGGAGTTTCACTCAGTGTCTGACCCCGGGAGTGTGTGATGGGGCGGTATGGAGGGAGATTCACTCTGTGTCTGACCCCGGGAGTGTGTGATGTGACGGTGTGGAGGGAGATTCACTCTGTGTCTGACCCCGGGAGTGTGTGATGGGAAGGTGTGGAGGGAGCTTCATTCTGTGTCTGACCCCGGGAGTGTGTGATGGGAAGGTGTGGATGGAGCTTCACTCTGTGTCTGACCCCGGGAGTGTGTGATGAGACGGTGTGGATGGAGCGTCATTCTGTGTCTGACCCCGGGAGTGTGTGATGAGACGGTGTGGATGGAGCCTCATTCTGTGTCTGACCCCTGGGAGTGTAATAACCCCCAACTTGTGTTCTAATTGGAGAGAAGAGTCTAACCATAGATACCGATCAGCGTGCGCTGGTTTCCTGTAAACTTCAATATCGAGACACCCATTTTGTTTGCTAAATACAGCACAGTTTAACCATGGCAATCTTGTTTCGAGACTTCTGCTGGAGAAAGTTTGTTCTGGATATGACAGAGATAGAGAGAGACTGTGAGTAGTTGTTCATTTCACTCGGAGGGTGGGGGCTTGCTTGCTTCGGTGGGTGTTGGGTCTATGTCCCCGGGGCCGTTTTTCCCCGTGTCTGAATCCCCGGCAATGAGCACAGAAGTGCAAGGGTCCGACGGTCATACCAGGAACCAACCCTGGGTGGGTGGGTGGCAAGGGGGTACAATTCCCCCGGACAACAAAGCTCAGCACGGGTGACAAATACCCCTCTGTCTTTCACTCTTTATCGACTCATTGTATCCCTCTCGAATCCCTTCTTCCACTCCTTTCTCCCTCCCTTCTATTTCTATCACCCTCCATCGTCCCTCTCCTGCATCTCTCCTCCCTCTCTGTAGCACACTCTCCGCTCCCTCTCATACACTTCGCCATCTCCATGTACCTCTCTCTCTCTTTCTATCTCTCATTCCCTCATCAGCTCGCCCTCTGCTTTCTCCCTCTCACACCTAAATTGTCCTCAAATATTCCCCGCCGTTTCCCTCTCTGTATGTCCATTCTCTTCTACATCTGACCGTACCCTCTCTTTATCTCCACACTTCCCTCTCTGCTCCCCGTCACCCAGGTCTCCCTCTCTGTACTCCCCAATCCTTCCCTCATTCTCCACTTCCCCTCTTTATCCCCCGCTCTCACAACTCCTCCCGCAGCCGCTCTCACCTCTCGAAAACACGCATATTCACAAACTCATTCCCCCTCCTGCCCGGCACCTCCTCCCATGCTCTCGGCCTCTCCCTTTATCGGCCCTTGATCTGCTGTTTGTTTGTGTCGGTCCAACTCCCCTGTAAACACAGACTTCCTTTAATAACGGCTGCTTCCCATTTCTGAGCTCAGGGACGCAGAGTATCCTCGACAGAATGGACGACAGCGAGACTTGCATGAATGTGAAGTTCACAAAAACGGACTCAGAGACTCCTTCCTGAGGTAAAGGGGTAGAAAGATGTGCGGAGAGAGGATCAAGTTGTGTTTGTCCCCGGGAGTTTGTGGTGGGACGGTGTGGAGGGAGGTTCACTCTGTGCCTGATCCCGGGAGTGTGTGATGGGACGGTGTGGAGGGAGATTCACTCTGTGTCCGACCCCGGGAGTGTGTGATGTGACGGTGTGGAGGGAGATTCACTTTGTGTCCGACCCCCGGAGTATGTGATAGGACGGTGTGGAGGGAGCTTCATTCTGTGTCTGACCGCGGGAGTGTGTGATGGGACGGTGTGGATGGAGCATCAGTCTGTGTCTGACCCCTGGGAGTGTAATAACCCCCAACTTGCGTTCTAATTGGAGAGGAGAGTCTAACCGTAGATACCGATCAGCTGCGCTGGTTGCCTGTAAACTTCAATATCGAGACACCCATTTTGTTTGCTAAATACAGCACAGTCTAAACATGGAAATCTTGTTTTCGTGACTTCTGCTAGTGTAAATTTGGTGTAGATTTGACAGAGATTGAGAGAGACTGTGAAGTGTTGTTCATTTCACTAGGACGGTGGGGGCTCGCTTGCTTCGGTGTGTGTTGGTTGTTTGTCCCTGAGGCCGTTTTTCCACCCTCACAGAGGGTCTGAATACCTAGCGATGAGCAGAGAAGTGGGAGGGTCGGACGGTCAAACCAGGAACCAACAATAGGTGGGTGGGTGGCAAGGGTGTACAATTCCCCCGGACAACAAGGCTCAGCATGAGTGACACATGCCCCTCTGTCTTTCCCTCCTTATCTAGTCATTGTATCCCTCTCGAATCCCCTTCTTCCACTCCTTTCTCCCTCCCTTCTATTTCTATCACCCTCCATCGTCCCTCCCCTGCATCTCTCCTCCCTCTCTGTAGCACACTCTCCGCTCCCTCTCATACACTTCGCCATCTCCATGTACCTCTCTCTCTCTCTTTCTATATCTCATTCCCTCATCAGCTCGCCCTCTGCTTTCTCCCTCTCACACCTAAATTGTCCTCAAATATTCCCCGCCGTTTCCCTCTCTGTATGTCCATTCTCTTCTACATCTGACCGTACCCTCTCATTATCTCCACACTTCCCTCTCTGCTCCCCGTCACCCAGGTCTCCCACTCTGAACTCCCCAATCCTTCCCTCATTCTCCACTTCCCCTCTTTAACCCCCGCTCTCACAACTCCTCCCCCCGCCGCTCTCACCTCTCGAAAACACGCATATTCACAAACTCATTCCCCCTCCTGCACGGCACCTCCTCCCATGCTCTCGGCCTCTCCCTTTATCGGCCCTTGATCTGCTGTTTGTTTGTGTCGGTCCAACTCCCCTGTAAACACAGACTTCCTTTAATAACGGCTGCTTCCCCTTTCTGAGCTCAGGGACGCAGAGTATCCTCGACAGAATGGACGACAGCGAGACTTGCATGAATGTGAAGTTCACAAAAACGGACTCAGAGACTCCTTCCTGAGGTAAAGGGGTAGAAAGATGTGCGGCGAGAGGATCAAGTTGTGTTTGTCCCAGGGAGTTTGTGGTGGGACGGTGTGGAGGGAGTTTCACTCAGTGTCTGACCACGGAAGTGTGTGATGGGGCGGTATGGAGGGAGATTCACTCTGTGTCTGACCCCGGGAGTGTGTGATGTGTCGGTGTGGAGGGAGATTCACTCTGTGTCTGACCCCGGGAGTGTGTGATGTGACGGTGTGGAGGGAGATTCACTCTGTGTCCGACCCCCGGAGTGTGTGATAGGACGGTGTGGAGGGAGCTTCATTCTGTGTCTGACCGCGGGAGTGTGTGACGGGAAGGTGTGGATGGAGCTTCACTCTGTGTCTGACCCCGGGAGTGTGTGATGAGACGGTGTGGATGGAGCGTCATTCTGTGTCTGACCCCGGGAGTGTGTGATGAGACGGTGTGGATGGAGCGTCATTCTGTGTCTGACCCCTGGGAGTGTAATAACCCCCAACTTGTGTTCTAATTGGAGAGAAGTGTCTAACCATAGATACCGATCAGCGTGCACTGGATTCCTGTAAACTTCAATATCGAGACACCCATTTTGTTTGCTAAATACAGCACAGTTTAACCATGGCAATCTTGTTTCGAGACTTCTGCTGGAGAAAGTTTGTTCTGGATATGACAGAGATAGAGAGAGACTGTGAGTACTTGTTCATTTCACTCGGAGGGTGGGGGCTTGCTTGCTTCGGTGGGTGTTGGGTGTTTCTCCCCGGGGCCGTTTTCCCCCGCACAGAGTGTCTGAATCCCCGGCGATGAGCACAGAAGTGCGAGGGTCCGACGGTCAAACCAGGAACCAACCCTGGGTGGGTGGGTGGCAAGGGGGTGCAATTCCCCCGGACAACAAAGCTCAGCACGGGTGACACATACCCCTCTGTCTTTCACTCTTTATCGACTCATTGTATCTCTCTCGAATCCCTTCTTCCACTCCTTTCTCCCTCCCTTCTATTTCTATCTCCCTCCATCGTCCCTCCCCTGCATCTCTCCTCCCTCTCTGTAGCACACTCTCTGCTCCCTCTCATACCCTTCGCCATCTCCATGTACCTCTCTCTCTTTCTATATCTCATTCCCTCATCAGCTCGCCCTCTGCTTTCTCCCTCTCACACCTAAATTGTCCTCAAATATTCCCCGCCGTTTCCCTCTCTGTATGTCCATACTCTTCTACATCTGACCGTACCCTGTCTTTATCTCCACACTTCCCTCTCTGCTCCCTGTCACCCAGGTCTCCCTCTCTGAACTCCCCCATCCTTCCCTCATTCTCCACTTCCCCTCTTTATCCCCCGCTCTCACAACTCCTCCCCCCGCCGCTCTCACCTCTCGAAAACACGCATATTCACAACCTCATTCCCCCTCCTGCCCGGCACCTCCTCACCCTGCTCTCGGCCTCTCCCCTTATCGGCCCTTGATCTGCTGTTTGTTTGTGTCGGTCCAACTCCCCTGTAAACACAGACTTCCTTTAATAACGGCTGCTTCCCCTTTCTGAGCTCAGGGACGCAGAGTATCCTCGACAGAATGGACGACAGCGAGACTTGCATGAATGTGAAGTTCACAAAAGCGGACTCAGAGATTCCTTCCTGAGGTAAAGGGGTAGAAAGATGTGCGGAGAGAGGATCAAGTTGTGTTTGTCCCCGGGAGTTTGTGGTGGGACGGTGTGGAGGGAGGTTCACTCTGTGCCTGATCCCGGGAGTGTGTGATGGGACGGTGTGGAGGGAGATTCACTCTGTGTCCGACCCCGGGAGTGTGTGATGTGACGGTGTGGAGGGAGATTCACTTTGTGTCCGACCCCCGGAGTGTGTGATAGGACGGTGTGGCTGGAGCGTCAGTCTGTGTCTGACCCCTGGGAGTGTAATAACCCCCAACTTGCGTTCTAATTGGAGAGGAGAGTCTAACCGTAGATACCGATCAGCTGCGCTGGTTTCCTGTAAACTTCAATATCGAGACACCCATTTTGTTTGCTAAATACAGCACAGTCTACACATGGAAATCTTGTTTTCGTGACTTCTGCTGGTGTAAATTTGGGGTAGATTTGACAGAGATTGAGAGAGACTTTGAAGTGTTGTTCATTTCACTAGGACGGTGGGGGCTCGCTTGCTTCGGAGGGTGTTGGTTGTTTGTCCCTGAGGCCGTTTTTCCACCCTCACAGAGGGTCTGAATACCTAGCGATTAGCAGAGAAGTGGGAGGGGCCGACGGTCAAACCAGGAACCAACAGTGGGAGGGTGGGTGGCAAGGGTGCACAATTCCCCCGGACAACAAGGCTCAGCATGAGTGACACATACCCCTCTGTCTTTCCCTCCTTATCGACTCATTTTATCCCTCTCGAAACCCCTTCTTCCACTCCTTTCTCCCTCCCTTCTATTTCTATCTCCCTCCATCGTCCCTCCCCTGCATCTCTCCTCCCTCTCTGTAGCACTCTCTCTGCTCCCTCTCATACACTTCGCCATCTCCATGTACCTCTCTATCTCTTTCTATCTCTCATTCCCTCATCAGCTCGCCCTCTGCTTTCTCCCTCTCACACCTAAATTGTCCTCAAATATTCCACGCCGTTTCCCTCTCTGTATGTCCATTCTCTTCTACATCTGACCGTACCCTCTCTTTATCTCCACACTTCCCTCTCTGCTCCCTGTCACCCAGGTTTCCCTCTCTGAACTCCCCAATCCTTCCCTCATTCTCCACTTCCCCTCTTTAACCCCCGCTCTCACAACTCCTCCCCCCGCCGCTCTCACCTCTCGAAAACACGCATATTCACAAACTCATTCCCCCTCCTGCACGGCACCTCCTCCCATGCTCTCGGCCTCTCCCTTTATCGGCCCTTGATCTGCTGTTTGTTTGTGTCGGTCCAACTCCCCTGTAAACACAGACTTCCTTTAATAACGGCTGCTTCCCCTTTCTGAGCTCAGGGACGCAGAGTATCCTCGACAGAATGGACGACAGCGAGACTTGCATGAATGTGAAGTTCACAAAAACGGACTCAGAGACTCCTTCCTGAGGTAAAGGGGTAGAAAGATGTGCGGCGAGAGGATCAAGTTGTGTTTGTCCCAGGGAGTTTGTGGTGGGACGGTGTGGAGGGAGTTTCACTCAGTGTCTGACCACGGAAGTGTGTGATGGGGCGGTATGGAGGGAGATTCACTCTGTGTCTGACCCCGGGAGTGTGTGATGTGTCGGTGTGGAGGGAGATTCACTCTGTGTCTGACCCCGGGAGTGTGTGATGTGACGGTGTGGAGGGAGATTCACTCTGTGTCCGACCCCCGGAGTGTGTGATAGGACGGTGTGGAGGGAGCTTCATTCTGTGTCTGACCGCGGGAGTGTGTGACGGGAAGGTGTGGATGGAGCTTCACTCTGTGTCTGACCCCGGGAGTGTGTGATGAGACGGTGTGGATGGAGCGTCATTCTGTGTCTGACCCCGGGAGTGTGTGATGAGACGGTGTGGATGGAGCGTCATTCTGTGTCTGACCCCTGGGAGTGTAATAACCCCCAACTTGTGTTCTAATTGGAGAGAAGTGTCTAACCATAGATACCGATCAGCGTGCACTGGATTCCTGTAAACTTCAATATCGAGACACCCATTTTGTTTGCTAAATACAGCACAGTTTAACCATGGCAATCTTGTTTCGAGACTTCTGCTGGAGAAAGTTTGTTCTGGATATGACAGAGATAGAGAGAGACTGTGAGTACTTGTTCATTTCACTCGGAGGGTGGGGGCTTGCTTGCTTCGGTGGGTGTTGGGTGTTTCTCCCCGGGGCCGTTTTCCCCCGCACAGAGTGTCTGAATCCCCGGCGATGAGCACAGAAGTGCGAGGGTCCGACGGTCAAACCAGGAACCAACCCTGGGTGGGTGGGTGGCAAGGGGGTGCAATTCCCCCGGACAACAAAGCTCAGCACGGGTGACACATACCCCTCTGTCTTTCACTCTTTATCGACTCATTGTATCTCTCTCGAATCCCTTCTTCCACTCCTTTCTCCCTCCCTTCTATTTCTATCTCCCTCCATCGTCCCTCCCCTGCATCTCTCCTCCCTCTCTGTAGCACACTCTCTGCTCCCTCTCATACCCTTCGCCATCTCCATGTACCTCTCTCTCTTTCTATATCTCATTCCCTCATCAGCTCGCCCTCTGCTTTCTCCCTCTCACACCTAAATTGTCCTCAAATATTCCCCGCCGTTTCCCTCTCTGTATGTCCATACTCTTCTACATCTGACCGTACCCTGTCTTTATCTCCACACTTCCCTCTCTGCTCCCTGTCACCCAGGTCTCCCTCTCTGAACTCCCCCATCCTTCCCTCATTCTCCACTTCCCCTCTTTATCCCCCGCTCTCACAACTCCTCCCTCCGCCGCTCTCACCTCTCGAAAACACGCATATTCACAACCTCATTCCCCCTCCTGCCCGGCACCTCCTCACCCTGCTCTCGGCCTCTCCCCTTATCGGCCCTTGATCTGCTGTTTGTTTGTGTCGGTCCAACTCCCCTGTAAACACAGACTTCCTTTAATAACGGCTGCTTCCCCTTTCTGAGCTCAGGGACGCAGAGTATCCTCGACAGAATGGACGACAGCGAGACTTGCATGAATGTGAAGTTCACAAAAGCGGACTCAGAGATTCCTTCCTGAGGTAAAGGGGTAGAAAGATGTGCGGAGAGAGGATCAAGTTGTGTTTGTCCCCGGGAGTTTGTGGTGGGACGGTGTGGAGGGAGGTTCACTCTGTGCCTGATCCCGGGAGTGTGTGATGGGACGGTGTGGAGGGAGATTCACTCTGTGTCCGACCCCGGGAGTGTGTGATGTGACGGTGTGGAGGGAGATTCACTTTGTGTCCGACCCCCGGAGTGTGTGATAGGACGGTGTGGCTGGAGCGTCAGTCTGTGTCTGACCCCTGGGAGTGTAATAACCCCCAACTTGCGTTCTAATTGGAGAGGAGAGTCTAACCGTAGATACCGATCAGCTGCGCTGGTTTCCTGTAAACTTCAATATCGAGACACCCATTTTGTTTGCTAAATACAGCACAGTCTACACATGGAAATCTTGTTTTCGTGACTTCTGCTGGTGTAAATTTGGGGTAGATTTGACAGAGATTGAGAGAGACTTTGAAGTGTTGTTCATTTCACTAGGACGGTGGGGGCTCGCTTGCTTCGGAGGGTGTTGGTTGTTTGTCCCTGAGGCCGTTTTTCCACCCTCACAGAGGGTCTGAATACCTAGCGATTAGCAGAGAAGTGGGAGGGGCCGACGGTCAAACCAGGAACCAACAGTGGGAGGGTGGGTGGCAAGGGTGCACAATTCCCCCGGACAACAAGGCTCAGCATGAGTGACACATACCCCTCTGTCTTTCCCTCCTTATCGACTCATTTTATCCCTCTCGAAACCCCTTCTTCCACTCCTTTCTCCCTCCCTTCTATTTCTATCTCCCTCCATCGTCCCTCCCCTGCATCTCTCCTCCCTCTCTGTAGCACTCTCTCTGCTCCCTCTCATACACTTCGCCATCTCCATGTACCTCTCTATCTCTTTCTATCTCTCATTCCCTCATCAGCTCGCCCTCTGCTTTCTCCCTCTCACACCTAAATTGTCCTCAAATATTCCACGCCGTTTCCCTCTCTGTATGTCCATTCTCTTCTACATCTGGCCGTACCCTCTCTTTATCTCCACACTTCCCTCTCTGCTCCCTGTCACCCAGGTTTCCCTCTCTGAACTCCCCAATCCTTCCCTCATTCTCCACTTCCCCTCTTTATCCCCCGCTCTCACAACTCCTCCCCCCGCCGCTCTCACCTCTCGAAAACACGCATATTCACAACCTCATTCCCCCTCCTGCCCGGCACCTCCTCACCCTGCTCTCGGCCTCTCCCCTTATCGGCCCTTGATCTGCTGTTTGTTTGTGTCGGTCCAACTCCCCTGTAAACACAGACTTCCTTTAATAACGGCTGCTTCCCCTTTCTGAGCTCAGGGACGCAGAGTATCCTCGACAGAATGGACGACAGCGAGACTTGCATGAATGTGAAGTTCACAAAAGCGGACTCAGAGATTCCTTCCTGAGGTAAAGGGGTAGAAAGATGTGCGGAGAGAGGATCAAGTTGTGTTTGTCCCCGGGAGTTTGTGGTGGGACGGTGTGGAGGGAGGTTCACTCTGTGCCTGATCCCGGGAGTGTGTGATGGGACGGTGTGGAGGGAGATTCACTCTGTGTCCGACCCCGGGAGTGTGTGATGTGACGGTGTGGAGGGAGATTCACTTTGTGTCCGACCCCCGGAGTGTGTGATAGGACGGTGTGGCTGGAGCGTCAGTCTGTGTCTGACCCCTGGGAGTGTAATAACCCCCAACTTGCGTTCTAATTGGAGAGGAGAGTCTAACCGTAGATACCGATCAGCTGCGCTGGTTTCCTGTAAACTTCAATATCGAGACACCCATTTTGTTTGCTAAATACAGCACAGTCTACACATGGAAATCTTGTTTTCGTGACTTCTGCTGGTGTAAATTTGGGGTAGATTTGACAGAGATTGAGAGAGACTTTGAAGTGTTGTTCATTTCACTAGGACGGTGGGGGCTCGCTTGCTTCGGAGGGTGTTGGTTGTTTGTCCCTGAGGCCGTTTTTCCACCCTCACAGAGGGTCTGAATACCTAGCGATTAGCAGAGAAGTGGGAGGGGCCGACGGTCAAACCAGGAACCAACAGTGGGAGGGTGGGTGGCAAGGGTGCACAATTCCCCCGGACAACAAGGCTCAGCATGAGTGACACATACCCCTCTGTCTTTCCCTCCTTATCGACTCATTTTATCCCTCTCGAAACCCCTTCTTCCACTCCTTTCTCCCTCCCTTCTATTTCTATCTCCCTCCATCGTCCCTCCCCTGCATCTCTCCTCCCTCTCTGTAGCACTCTCTCTGCTCCCTCTCATACACTTCGCCATCTCCATGTACCTCTCTATCTCTTTCTATCTCTCATTCCCTCATCAGCTCGCCCTCTGCTTTCTCCCTCTCACACCTAAATTGTCCTCAAATATTCCACGCCGTTTCCCTCTCTGTATGTCCATTCTCTTCTACATCTGACCGTACCCTCTCTTTATCTCCACACTTCCCTCTCTGCTCCCTGTCACCCAGGTTTCCCTCTCTGAACTCCCCAATCCTTCCCTCATTCTCCACTTCCCCTCTTTAACCCCCGCTCTCACAACTCCTCCCCCCGCCGCTCTCACCTCTCGAAAACACGCATATTCACAAACTCATTCCCCCTCCTGCACGGCACCTCCTCCCATGCTCTCGGCCTCTCCCTTTATCGGCCCTTGATCTGCTGTTTGTTTGTGTCGGTCCAACTCCCCTGTAAACACAGACTTCCTTTAATAACGGCTGCTTCCCCTTTCTGAGCTCAGGGACGCAGAGTATCCTCGACAGAATGGACGACAGCGAGACTTGCATGAATGTGAAGTTCACAAAAACGGACTCAGAGACTCCTTCCTGAGGTAAAGGGGTAGAAAGATGTGCGGCGAGAGGATCAAGTTGTGTTTGTCCCAGGGAGTTTGTGGTGGGACGGTGTGGAGGGAGTTTCACTCAGTGTCTGACCACGGAAGTGTGTGATGGGGCGGTATGGAGGGAGATTCACTCTGTGTCTGACCCCGGGAGTGTGTGATGTGTCGGTGTGGAGGGAGATTCACTCTGTGTCTGACCCCGGGAGTGTGTGATGTGACGGTGTGGAGGGAGATTCACTCTGTGTCCGACCCCCGGAGTGTGTGATAGGACGGTGTGGAGGGAGCTTCATTCTGTGTCTGACCGCGGGAGTGTGTGACGGGAAGGTGTGGATGGAGCTTCACTCTGTGTCTGACCCCGGGAGTGTGTGATGAGACGGTGTGGATGGAGCGTCATTCTGTGTCTGACCCCGGGAGTGTGTGATGAGACGGTGTGGATGGAGCGTCATTCTGTGTCTGACCCCTGGGAGTGTAATAACCCCCAACTTGTGTTCTAATTGGAGAGAAGTGTCTAACCATAGATACCGATCAGCGTGCACTGGATTCCTGTAAACTTCAATATCGAGACACCCATTTTGTTTGCTAAATACAGCACAGTTTAACCATGGCAATCTTGTTTCGAGACTTCTGCTGGAGAAAGTTTGTTCTGGATATGACAGAGATAGAGAGAGACTGTGAGTACTTGTTCATTTCACTCGGAGGGTGGGGGCTTGCTTGCTTCGGTGGGTGTTGGGTGTTTCTCCCCGGGGCCGTTTTCCCCCGCACAGAGTGTCTGAATCCCCGGCGATGAGCACAGAAGTGCGAGGGTCCGACGGTCAAACCAGGAACCAACCCTGGGTGGGTGGGTGGCAAGGGGGTGCAATTCCCCCGGACAACAAAGCTCAGCACGGGTGACACATACCCCTCTGTCTTTCACTCTTTATCGACTCATTGTATCTCTCTCGAATCCCTTCTTCCACTCCTTTCTCCCTCCCTTCTATTTCTATCTCCCTCCATCGTCCCTCCCCTGCATCTCTCCTCCCTCTCTGTAGCACACTCTCTGCTCCCTCTCATACCCTTCGCCATCTCCATGTACCTCTCTCTCTTTCTATATCTCATTCCCTCATCAGCTCGCCCTCTGCTTTCTCCCTCTCACACCTAAATTGTCCTCAAATATTCCCCGCCGTTTCCCTCTCTGTATGTCCATACTCTTCTACATCTGACCGTACCCTGTCTTTATCTCCACACTTCCCTCTCTGCTCCCTGTCACCCAGGTCTCCCTCTCTGAACTCCCCCATCCTTCCCTCATTCTCCACTTCCCCTCTTTATCCCCCGCTCTCACAACTCCTCCCCCCGCCGCTCTCACCTCTCGAAAACACGCATATTCACAACCTCATTCCCCCTCCTGCCCGGCACCTCCTCACCCTGCTCTCGGCCTCTCCCCTTATCGGCCCTTGATCTGCTGTTTGTTTGTGTCGGTCCAACTCCCCTGTAAACACAGACTTCCTTTAATAACGGCTGCTTCCCCTTTCTGAGCTCAGGGACGCAGAGTATCCTCGACAGAATGGACGACAGCGAGACTTGCATGAATGTGAAGTTCACAAAAGCGGACTCAGAGATTCCTTCCTGAGGTAAAGGGGTAGAAAGATGTGCGGAGAGAGGATCAAGTTGTGTTTGTCCCCGGGAGTTTGTGGTGGGACGGTGTGGAGGGAGGTTCACTCTGTGCCTGATCCCGGGAGTGTGTGATGGGACGGTGTGGAGGGAGATTCACTCTGTGTCCGACCCCGGGAGTGTGTGATGTGACGGTGTGGAGGGAGATTCACTTTGTGTCCGACCCCCGGAGTGTGTGATAGGACGGTGTGGCTGGAGCGTCAGTCTGTGTCTGACCCCTGGGAGTGTAATAACCCCCAACTTGCGTTCTAATTGGAGAGGAGAGTCTAACCGTAGATACCGATCAGCTGCGCTGGTTTCCTGTAAACTTCAATATCGAGACACCCATTTTGTTTGCTAAATACAGCACAGTCTACACATGGAAATCTTGTTTTCGTGACTTCTGCTGGTGTAAATTTGGGGTAGATTTGACAGAGATTGAGAGAGACTTTGAAGTGTTGTTCATTTCACTAGGACGGTGGGGGCTCGCTTGCTTCGGAGGGTGTTGGTTGTTTGTCCCTGAGGCCGTTTTTCCACCCTCACAGAGGGTCTGAATACCTAGCGATTAGCAGAGAAGTGGGAGGGGCCGACGGTCAAACCAGGAACCAACAGTGGGAGGGTGGGTGGCAAGGGTGCACAATTCCCCCGGACAACAAGGCTCAGCATGAGTGACACATACCCCTCTGTCTTTCCCTCCTTATCGACTCATTTTATCCCTCTCGAAACCCCTTCTTCCACTCCTTTCTCCCTCCCTTCTATTTCTATCTCCCTCCATCGTCCCTCCCCTGCATCTCTCCTCCCTCTCTGTAGCACTCTCTCTGCTCCCTCTCATACACTTCGCCATCTCCATGTACCTCTCTATCTCTTTCTATCTCTCATTCCCTCATCAGCTCGCCCTCTGCTTTCTCCCTCTCACACCTAAATTGTCCTCAAATATTCCACGCCGTTTCCCTCTCTGTATGTCCATTCTCTTCTACATCTGACCGTACCCTCTCTTTATCTCCACACTTCCCTCTCTGCTCCCTGTCACCCAGGTTTCCCTCTCTGAACTCCCCAATCCTTCCCTCATTCTCCACTTCCCCTCTTTATCCCCACTCACACAACTCCTCCCCCCGCCGCTCTCATCTCTCGAAAACACGCATATTCACAACCTCATTCGCCCTCCTGCCCGGCACCTCCTCCCCTGCTCTCGGCCTCTCCCCTTATCGGCCCTTGATCTGCTGTTTGTTTGTGTCGGTCCAACTCCCCTGTAAACACAGACTTCCTTTAATAACGGCTGCTTCCCCTTTCTGAGCTCAGAGACGCAGAGAATCCTCCACAGAATGGACGACAGCGATATTTGCATGAATGTGAAGTTTACAAAAACGGATTCACGGTCTCCTTCCCGACGTAAGGGGGTAGAAAGATGGGCGGAGAGAGGATCAATTGTGTTTGTCCCCGGGAGTTTGTGATGGGACGGTGTGGAGGGAGGTTCGCTCTGTGTCTGATCCCGGGAGTGTGTGATGGGACGTTGTGGAGGGAGATTCACTCTGAGTTTGTCCCCGGCAGTGTGTGAAGGGACGGTGTGGAGGGAGATTCACTCTGTGTCTGGCCCCGGGAGTGTGTGATGGGACGGTGTGTAGGGAGATTCACTCTGTGTCTGATCCCGGGAGTGTGTGATGGGACGGTCTGTAGGGAGATTCACTCTGTGTCTGATCCCGTGGTGTGTGATGGGACGGTGTGGAGGGAGATTCACTCTGTGTCTGGCCCCGGGAATGTGTGATGGGACGGTGTGTAGGGAGATTCACTCTGTGTCTGACCTGCACTCTTTGGTCCGCAGCTGAAACCGATGTATCGCACGTGGAAATTAATTTGAAGACTGTCTCTGAGCCCCGAGTCCGGACAGATCGAGGTTAGTTTCTTCTTTGTAGGCCTGTCCCTGTTTAGCTGACGTTTCCAATTCTGGCGAGAGATCTCAGGACAAAGGTAATGATGACCCTAATGATTCCCTGTTTGAGAATAACCCGGTGGGAACGCGTGAGAGATGAGAAGGGGGTGGGCGGGGGGAAACTCTCTTTGGTGGTCGGTGCGGAATTCTGCGCCCTGGGAGATGTGGATTAGAAAGAGCGTCGTGCGATGTGGTGGGGAGGTAGTGTTGTGGGAAGGATCGGCGAGTAGAGATTGCATGGGTTGGGCCGTGTGGAGGAGGGGGTGATGGGGAGCGAGCGCCGTGCGGCGGGGGTAGTGGAGATATTAGGGCTGTATCGTCGTGGTTAGGAAGGAGGACAGTGGGAGAGACGGTGAAGAGAGAGCGCGGTATAAAACCTTTACCCCTCTCTCCCGTTTCTAACACCATTTTCTTCTCCCTTTTCACCTCTCACGCCGTCTCCTCTCTCCCTCGCTCCCCTGTCCCTCCCTCACACTATTTCCCCTGCTGTCTCCCACTGTCTCGTTCTCTTCGCCCTCTCTTACTGCTCCTGTCTCCCCGCTATCACAGTCACCGTCTCTACCACTCTCGGTCTCCCACTCCCACTATTTCCCTCTCTCTGTGCTCACTCTTATACCACCCCTCGACCACCCCTCCCGCTCTTCCCACCTCTCTCTGTCCATCAGTTTGCCTCTCATCTCCACTCCACGCCTTCTCCTCCTCTCTATCCACCCTCTCTCCCGCTCCCCGACGCTCTCCCCCCTCGCTCTTTCCCCTCTCTGTTTCTGAAATTGTCTTGTTCCCTCTTTCCCATCACAATTCCACTTCTCCCCTCCCTCCCTCCCTTCTCAATCCCCTCTCCTTCCTCTCCCTCTCCTCTCACTCGTTTCTCCCCCGACACGGTCTGCCCCCTCTCCCCTTTCTCTCCCGGTTCACTCTCCCCATTCTTTCTCTCACATTTTCCTGCCCAATGCCCACAGCACTCTCTCCCCTCTATCCATCGTTATAACCTTCTCTCTGCCTCCACGTCTCTGTCCTCTACCCCTCCTTCTCCATCACCCTCTCTCTTGCTGTCGCACCCCTTCACTCCCCCTCACTTATGCCCCTCTTTCTCTTCCCCACGACTCTCTTCTCTTTCTCCCCGACTCCCTCCCCCATTCCCCACCGCTCTCACTGGACTAACAGGTCAGAGTTCACAGTGATGACGTCATTCTGGAACGGTCACATGTCATGCTCCCAAGTGTCCAAGTTTCGAATGCATCTGTCTCGACCACTCCCTCTGTCAGCTCGTCCCATAGACTGATCACAATCTGGGCAAAGAAAGCTTGTCACTCGCTCCCCTATTAAATCCCTTTCCCCTCTCACCTTGGACCTCTGCTCTCTGCTCCTCGATTCTCCAAGTCTAGGGACAATAACTGTACGCATTCACCGCTCGTGATTTTATACATCTTGAAAGATCACCCCTCCGCTCCAAGGAACAATGTCCCAACGTGCCTGACTTCTCTCTGTAAATTATTCCCGAAACAGTGTCGATGAGCTGAAGATCTTGCAGTCTGCGTTCATACCTCCCTGAACGTGGCTGTAGAGTTTGGTGGGATGGTTAAGCAGGTCTATGGCATTCTTGCCTTTATTATTCGGGGCATTGAGTACAAATGTCAGGGAGTTATTTTGCAACTTTATTAAAATCACTGGTTAGGCTGAATCAGGCGTATTGTATACAGTTCTGGTCACCCCATTATCGGAAGGATGTCGGGGCGTTGGGGAGCCTCCGGAGAGGTTTAACAGGACTCTGCCGGGATTCGGTGGCATGTGTTACAACGAGAGGTCGGACACCTAGGTCGCTTCATCTGGAGCGGAGGAGGCTCAGGGGAGATCTGACTGATCTCTGGAATCCGTCAGACACCTGTCAGCCTTTGCCAAGTCAAGGAATTTGGACTCTCGGCGATGACGGCTGAAAGTAGATGAGATTTAGAGAGGGAGGGGTGATCGTGGTGGGAGGAGAGAGCGCGGATGGTGGGTGGGAGGGGTACCCAGTGGGGGCACGATTAACTTCACACACACACACTGAATGGGCTCTCTACAGGTGCGCAAAATCTGGAGCCGAAACAGAAAATCGGAAATAGACCGGACCGTAAGATCTGCCTCCTCTGCCTAGTTACGTCCGCCCTCGTCGCGATAGTGACCGGGCTTTCGATCTATGGTGAGTCGAACGGGCTCCGGGTGGATTCCGGCCGTAAACAAGCAGAGTGGAATGAAATGTTAGCGCAAATCCTCAGTGTGACACTGACACGCCCTTCACTGTGACACCTACACACTAGCCGTGACACAGACACGTCCCGGACTGTGACACAGACGTAAACTTCAATGTAGTATAGATAAGACCCTTACCGTTACAATGTCAGTACCCTCACACCGTGCACGATAATGTACTCACGTTGCACTTACACACCCCTCACTGTGACATCGACACTCCCCTCTCCGTGACATCGACACTCCACTCTTTGTGACACCAACATTCCCCACACTGTAGTACCGACACTCCCAACACCGTGACACCGTCCAGCCTACACGGTTACACCAATACTCCACTCACCTTGACACTTACACATCACACATCGTAAGAATGACAGAGCCCTCACAGTGACGCTGTCACGCCCCTCACCGTGACACGGACATTTCGCCTCACAGCGTGACATCACGCCCTTCACCATGACACCGACACTTCAGTCACTGTGACAACGACACAACCCTCTCTGTCATACTGATACAAAGCTCACTGTTACACCGACACACCCTTCACTGTAACACTGACACATCCCTCTGCGTGACACCGACACTCGCATCACTGTGACACCGGCAAATCCACCTCCGTGACACCAACACACCCTTCACTTTGACATTGAAACTCCCAACACCGTGATCCCGACACTCTCCACAACGTGACATTGACTCTGCCTTCACTGTGACACCGATATTCCCCTCGACTTGACACCGAAACTGCGAACACAGTGACACCGACACACCCCCCTCACCGTGACACTGGCAAGCCCGCTCTATTATACCGGCACTCCCCTTAACCTGACACTTACACACCCCACATCGTATCACTGACACTAGCCTCATAGTGACAGCGCAACTCCCATCAAGTGACTCCCGGACGCTCCACACTGTGTCATCTCACACCACCTACCGTAACACCGACGCTCCCGTCACGGTGACACCGAGGCTCTCCTGACCGTGACACTTATACATCTGACACCATAATATTAACACTCCCTTCACCGTGACTCCGAAACTTCCCTTTCTGTGACACCGACACAACCGCCTCCGTTACATAGATACACACCTCTCCGTGACACCAACAATCCCCACACTGTGAAACTGACTCACCTGACACCGTGACACCGACACAGAACACACCTGACGCCGACACTCCCCACACTGTGACACCGACTTACCTCACCCCGTGTCACTGACACATCCGTTATTATCACTCTCAGTATCACTGACTCGTCAGTCTCGAATCACCTGCGAACAAAACTATCAGAGACTTTGGGTAGATCATCAAGAGATGAACAGGACCGAACGCCAAAATCAGCAGCGACTCCATGAATTGAACTCAAACCTTGAATTCAGGACATCCGAGAATTCTCGCCTGGATCTCTCCCGGAGAACCTGTCTGAAGAATCTTTCCGCCCTGAACAACAACGTATCCAATCTGGAAAACAACATTTCCGTCCTCAACTACAATCTCTCAGAGCTGAATAAAACGCACACCGATCTCCGCCATCAATTCAAACAGCTCGAAATGAAGGAGAGAATCATCACCGAAAGACAAGCCCAGATGTGCCAATACCTCACCAGGAGAAGAGGTGAAACAACATTTCCCGCTTCTCCTGCTTCTCATCACGGGGTGGGGG
This sequence comes from Hemitrygon akajei, assembly GCF_048418815.1. Lineage (NCBI taxonomy): Eukaryota > Metazoa > Chordata > Chondrichthyes > Myliobatiformes > Dasyatidae > Hemitrygon > Hemitrygon akajei. The sequence continues at coordinate 3,783,443 of NW_027331929.1, forward strand.
AAGGGGTTGGGGGTCAGAGAGGGAGAGGGTGGAGGTGGAGTTGTCCATCCCCGGGAGTGTCATACTCCGGGAGTGTGAGATGGGACGGTGTGGAGGGAATTCACTCTGCGTCTGACCCCGGGAGTGTGTGATGGGACGGTGTGGAAGGAGATTCACTCTGTGTCAGACCCCGGGAGTGTGTGATTGGACGGTGTGGAGAGAGATTCACTCTGTGTCTGATCCCGGGAATAAGTGATATGACGGTGGGAAGGGAGCTTCACTCTGTGTTTGACCGCGGGAGTGTGTGAAGGGATGGTGTGGAGGGAGCTTCACTCTATGTCTTCCCCCGGGAGTGTGTGATGGGACGGTGTGGAGAGAGCTTCTCTCTGTGTCTGACCCCGCTAGAGTGCGTTGGGATGCTGTGAAGGGAGATGCTCTCTGTGTCTGGCCCCGGGAGTGGGTGATGGGACGGTGTGGAGGAAGGTTCACTCTGTGTCTGGCTGTACGAGTGATTGATGGGACGGTGTGATAGCAGCGACGCCTGCTGTCTGAATCAGGGATGGGACGTTGTTGGGGGACGTTGACATTTTTCTGGTCTCAAATGTTGCAATGGGAGTAATGGAGAGAGATCTACTGTTTTTTTTTTCATTCCTGATTTGCAGAGAAAACGTGTCCTCAGCACTGGATTGAAAATGAAGATCGTTGTAATTTCACATTCACATTGGAGAAATCTTATGATGGGGCAAGGGAACATTGTTCAAAGTTTGATGCAAGGCTCCTCGGAATAAATTCAAGCGAGGAAGATGTAAGTTACTCCCGAGGTCTAACATAGATTGAATCTCCCTCCACACCGTCCCATCACACGCTCCCGGGGATAGACACAGAGTGAATCTCCCTACACACTTTCCCGACAAACACTCCCGGGGTCAGACACGGAGTGAATTTCCCTCCACACCGTCCCATCCCACACTCCCAGGGTCAGACACAGAGTGAATCTCCCTCCACACCGTCCCATCACACACTCCCGGGGGTAGACAGAGTGAATTTCCCTCCACACCGTCCCATCACACACTCCCGGGGGTAGGCACAGAGTGAATCTCCCTCCACACAGTGCCATCACACACTCCCGGGGTCACATACATGGTGAACCTCCCTCCACACCGTCCCATCACACACTCCCAGGGATAGAAACAGAGAGAATCTCCCTCCACACCGTCCCATCACTCACTCCCGGGGTCACATACATGGTGAATCTCCCTCCACACCGTCCCATCACACACTTCCGGGGTCAGACACAGAGTGAATCTCCCTCCACACCGTCCCATCACACACTCCCGGGGGTAGACAGAGTGAATCTCTCTCCACACCGTCCCATCACACACTCCCGGGGGTAGGCACAGAGTGAATTTCCCTCCACACCGTCCCATCACACACTCCCGGGGGTAGGCACAGAGTGAATTTCCCTCCACACCGTCCCATCACACACTCCCGGGGGTAGGCACAGAGTGAATTTCCCTCCACACCGTCCCATCACACACTCCCGGGGGTAGGCACAGAGTGAATGTCCCTCCACACCGTCCCATCACACACTCCCGGGGGTAGGCACAGAGTGAATCTCCCTCCACACCGTCCCATCACACACTCCCGGGGTCAGACACAGAGTGAATCTCCCTCCACACCGTCCCATCACACACTCCCGGGGGTAGGCACAGAGTGAATCTCCATCTACACCGTCCCATCACACACTCCCGGGGTCAGACACAGAGTGAATCTCCCTCCACACCGTCCCATCACACACTCCCGGGGGTAGGCAGAGTGAATTTCCCTCCACACCGTCCCATCACACACTCCCGGGGTCACATACATGGTGAATCTCCCTCCACACCGTCCCATCACACACTCCCGGGGTCAGACACAGTGTGAATCTCCCTCCACACCGTCCCATCACACACTCCCAGGGATAGAACCAGAGGGGATCTACCACTAGAAGCAGAATTAGAGTTTATTACCACCGGCAGCAGGAATTCAATGCAATACGTAATCTAGCCGAGAGAGAAAAACATAATAATAAATAAAATAAAACATAATAAAAAATAAACAAGTGAATCCATCACGTTTATTGAATAGATTATGTAAAATGCAAAAAAAGAAAACTGTGTACATTATAACTAGTGAGATAGTGTCGAAAGCTTCAAAGGCCATTCAGGTATCGGATGGCAGGGGGGAGAAAGCTGTTCCTGAATCGCTGGGTGTATGCCTTCAGAATTCTGTCCCTCCTCCCTGGTGGTAACAGTAAGAAAAGGGCATGTCCTGGGTGCTACAGGGCTTTAGTAATGGACTCTGTCTTTCTGAGACACCGCTCCCTGAGGATATCCTGGGTACTTTATAGACTAGTGCCCAAGATGGCACTCACTACATTTACAACCTTCTGCAGCTTCTTTCGGTTCTGTGCAGTCGCCCCAGACAGTGATGCAGCCTGTCAGAGTGATCTCTACAGGACAACTATATAAGTTGTTGCTTGTAAAATAATTAAGTCCCTACACCGTCCCGTCACGCTCTTCCGGGGTCAGACACAGAATGAATCTCCCTCCACACCATCCCATCACACACTCCCGGGGTCAGACACAGAGTGAATCTCCCTCCGCACCGTCCCATCACACACTCCCGGGGTCAGACACAGAATGAATCTCCCTCCGCACCGTCCCGTCACGCTCGCCCGGGGTCAGACACAGAATGAATCTCCCTCCACACCATCCCATCATACATTCCTGGAATCAGACACCGGGTGTCCCATCTCCTCAAGTTTTCCCGTGGTCAGACTTGGAGAGAAGCTAAATGTAACCCTCAGGTACGACCAGCATACGTTTGTCTGATGGTCGGGGGGTCGGGAGACTATACTGCTTCCGGCCCGGTCAAACTGAGAAATCTCGTTTGTGTGGACGCGTTGCCCGGTTGCAAATCAATCCCACGAAATAACGAGCAGTTCACCATTTGCAATTAAACGATTGGGCTTTATGATTACAGGGTTATTACAGAAAACAAAGAGGAAAAGGGCCCACTTTAACGAAACAGTCTAATGCGCTGCTTGGAGCTCACTGTTTTCCCGTCCGTCCGTTCTCCATAGATTTCTCCCGGGTGTGGTCAGCTCCCGACCCCATTCCAAGACCGCTCAGGCCTGCAGTCTACGATTACCCCGTTCTGGCATCTTCTCTCTCCATCTTCTGCCGAACAAAAGCCCGCGAGTCCCTCGCTCTCGGGCTCACAGGAAAGAAAACCCCTCCCATGATGGGACGCCGCACATTCCAAAGCCCCCGTTATCTCTCGTCATAACACAAACACACTGCTGCTATAGAGAAACCATTACATTAGCAGTGAAAGATTTCCCAGTGCGTTGCATGCATGTTAATCGAAAGGATTTAATTTCACAGAATTTTGTTTCCATCTCTGTCGCCGATCGATTCGTTACCTACTGGATTGGAAAATGCGGAGACGGGTGAGGTTGGGAGTGTTATATTTCTGTGGTGTGGGAGTGCCACGAGGCCGTGCGGATAGAGTTGGGGAGTGGGTTAAGTTTGGAGACTGAAAGGGGGCCGTGGGGGGAGAGTGGGAGAGTGGGATTAGCTTGTTGACTGATTGACGAGTTGTCAATCAGCTGGTTGTCGGGATTGATTTGGGAACTGACTCGCGTTATCATGAGATTAGTTCAGAAGCTGACTAGGGGCTGTGGGGAGAGCGCGGTATCATGAGATTAGTTTTGAGGCTCACTAGGGGCTGTGGGGAGAGCGCGGTATCATGAGATTAGTTAAGAGGCTGACTAGGGGCTGTGGGGAGAACGCGGTATCGTGAGATTAGTTTAAAGGCTGACTAGGGGCTGTGGGGAGAACGCGGTATCGTGAGATTAGTTTAGAGGCTGACTAGGGGCTGTGGGGAGAGCGCGGTATCAAAGGATAAGTTTTGAGGCTGACTAGGGGCTGTGGGGAGAGCGGTGATTACCAAGATTAGTTTGGCGACGGTCTCCGGTTTGCTGGATCTGTTTTGCCTCTATTGGAATTGTCTGACTCTCTTTGACAGGAATGTGACCTCTTTTCTTCTGTACAAGATGTTCTATAAATGGCACACCTGCAGAGAGTGCAACTTGCACTCACAGGGTTACAGTTGTAACAGTACATACAGATTCATCTGTGAGAAGTCGACACATTTATACCCGGATATTCCTAAAGAGATCCAAGGTCTCTGTCAACAGCCTGTCGGGTCGACTTCAATCAAGTGACTTCACCCCACTTCTCCCCATTCAATCTACCGCACTGTTACTTCCACATCCTTTCATCCCCTCCCATCGTCTCTTCCCCTCCTTCCTAGCCCAGATTTCTCCACTGCTCTCCCTGTCCCTTCTGATCCACACCTCCCCTCTCTGCCACTCTCTCCCAGCTCCCCACATTTTCCTCTTCCTATTCCATTTCTCTTTTTCCCCTCTTTCTCTCTAACTTATTCCCTTTCCACAACCCCTCCCCCTCGGACACCGTTCTCTGTATCTCCTCTCTCCGTACTTTCCACAAACTCTCACCACACTTGCTCTCAGTTCCCCATCCCGGACTGCGCCTCTCCTGTCTTCATACCCACGCTGCAAGTGATACAGACACATAATCTTGCCATCTCCCCAGAACTCTGACTCTCGAGTCCCGGCAACATCCTCGTACATCTCTTCCAGCACTCTTTCCAGCTCAGTGGCATCTTTCCTACAGGAGGGCGACGAGAACCGAACTCCGCCCTCCATGTGCGGCCTCAACGACGCCTTGTACAACTTCAACGTGCCTCGGTACGGTGCAATGATGTAATATTAACGGGAATTTGGAGAATTAATAAAAACTGCAACAAAGGTGAATACCGAGGGTGTGCTTAAGTGTTCAGGGAGAGTTCGCAATCTGATGGCGGAGGAGAAGCAACTGCTTGTAATTATTGAGGTTACGGTCTCCTGTATCCCCTTCCCGATGGTACCGATGAACACAGGGTATTTCCCGGCGGGAGGGGTCCTCGCTGATGGATGTGGTCTTCCCGAGACATTCCTTCTTGAACATGTCCTCGATGGAGGGGACGTTTGTGCCCGTGATGGGGTTGGCTGAGCCTAGAACCCTCTGCAGCCTCTGGCGACCCTCTGCGTTGCAGCCTCCACACCAGACGGCGATGCGACAAGCCAGAACGCTGTCCACAGTACATAGCTTCTCGTCCACAGCCGCCTGTAACAACGAATTCCACAGATTCACCCGTCCCTGGCAAAGTAAGTTTCTTTGAAAAAAAGAGGTGCAGAATTTGATGGAAAGAACACCTCTCCAACTGTTAAGCAAGGGGGTGGATCGATCATGTTTGTTTCGCAGCCAGTGACAACAGGAAAAGTTTCACTGGTAGACAGAAGAATGCATTCAATTAAATTCCAGTGAATTCTGGAAGCAAACATCACACCGTCTGTAAAAATGCTGAAGATGAAAAGAGGACGGCTTCAACAACAGGATAATCATCTGAAACACATCCTATACTCAGAGTCCACAACGGACTACTTCAAGAGGCGCAAGCTGAATGTTTTGCCATGGCCTTCACTGTCCCCCGACCTAAACATTATCGACAATCTGTGGATAGACCACAAAAGAGCAGTGCATGCAAGACGGTCAAAAAATCTCGCAGAACTAGAAGTCCTTTGCAAGGAAGAATGTGTGAAAATTCCCCGAAATAAGAATTGAAAGACCTTTAGCTGGCTACAGAAAGCGTTTAAAAGATGTACCACTTGCCAAAGTGGGCGTTACTAAGTACTGACCATGCAGGGTACCCAAAAATTTGCTTCGGGCGCTTTTACTTTTTTGTTATTTTGAAACTGTAAAAGATGGAAAATAAAAAAAGGCGATCTTGCTAAAAATATTAAAGAAATGTGTCATCTTTAACAGTATGCCTTTTGGAATTCAGGTCCTTTTTTACTCGCTTAGCTATTCAAAGTAACAAAAACTTTGACCAGGGGTGCCCAAACCTTTGCATATCACTGTTGGGGCAAACTGTTGGTAGGTTTGTTTTCATTTCATTTATCGTTTCCTTCTTTATATTTGCACAGTTAGAACAGTAGGCATGCCTGGCAGGAGAGTTGAATGCTCCTCTTGCAGGATCTGGGACGGCAGGGAGACCTCCAGTGTCTCTGACAACCTCGCCTCTGATAATTGCATCGGGATGCAGATTCCAACGCTCTGATTTATGGAGTTGTAACTGTTACTGGATGAACTCAGGGTCATTCGGGAAGGTGGGGGGTTGGTCGGGAGACATATTGGGAGGAAGTTAGACCCCATATGCTGTTCACAGGAAACTGGGTGACAGTCAGGAGGTTGAAAGGTGTTAACCAGCTAGACCCACTGTAGAGTACCCCTGTGTCCAACTGGCTTAATAACAGGTTTACCACTTTCTATACGTCTGGGTGGGGGAGATGCGTGGAAATGACCGAGAAGAGGAAAGTCTCACAGTTCCGGTCTCTGGCACCGAGTTTGTCTCTGTGGTTAAGAAGGGAAGGCGAGATGAAACAAGCTGTGGTTATCGGCGATTCCTTGTTTGGGGAACATAAAACTGGCTTTCTGTGCAGGATAGAGATTCCTGCCTCCCGCGAGCTCTCGGAGTGTGTCCTCAGGGAGGGTGAGCGGGCAAAGTTCTGCACGGGCTGGTGTCGCCAGAAATAGGAGGGTAATAGAGATCAACATGTGGCTAAGACACTGGGGTGGGAATGAGGGCTTCAGATAGTTGGATCACTGGGGCTTCTAAGGAAGGTGAGAACTGTGCATAAGAGAGCGTTTCAATCCAATCGGAGTTTAATTGTCATTCAACCATACATCAATAAACATGCATCAGGAAAAATAGAAAGCACAGGGTGAATATCAGTATTTATACGATCACACAATTTAGACTGTATATACATTCACATATAGACACACATTTATGCAAATCTGAAGTCGACCATAACAGAGCTTTTCTTCTGCAGAGCGAACACTGGGGGGCAGCACAGACTGCTGCCTGGAGGCCGCAATACACCGCTCCGCGTTGCGCCGCTCCTTCATTTTCTCCGCCAGCGGGCGACTCTCTCAGTTTACACCTGAACCGAAGTAGAAGTAATATCCCAGCGTGAGTTTCGCCATTAGAAAGGGGGAGTGATGGGTTTAAACTTCAGTCGGGTTCTGAAACAAGATTCTGATAACAGATAGTGAAGTGGTTGTTGTGAAAGATGTTGTTCAGACCTCAGACAAAGTCAGGAAGGAAAAGGTTGAGCCTGCTGGGACTCATGTTCTGAGTTGCGTCCATTTCCATGCAGGAAGTATTGTACGAAAGGAAGATGAGCTCAGGGCAGGGCCAACGCCTGGAAGCATGATATTATAGCAATTAGTGAGAGTTGGTTGCAGGAACGGCAGGACCGTTAGTTCATCATTCCCGGTATCTGCTGTTTTAGTCGTACTAGTGTGGGGATAATTCAAGGGCTACGGTTATATTGAACTAGTCGTTGAATATATGACGGCAATGGTCAGTTAGGACAGAAAGGAGAACTCGTCCACGTGAGGACTTAAGGGTGGAGCTGAGGAATAAAAAGGAATGAACTCGTTCATGGGGAAACAGTCCTGGGAGTTTAGAGGAACAAACCTGTAAGAGGTCGCAGACTGTTGCAAGAAGCATATCGCTGTGATCTTGGGTGATTTTAGCAGGTATTGACTGTGAGTCTCATACTGTGAAAGGACCAGTGGAATAGTTTGTCAAGCGTTTGGAAGAAAGTTGCCCGAATCAGTACGTATAAAGTCCCATCGAGGGAGTGCAATACTTGATCTCCTACTGCGGAATGGGACAAGGCAAGGGACAGAAGTTTGTGTAGGGGGCCACTTTGCATCTAGTGATGGTGATGCCATTAGGTGAAAGGTCATTATGGAAAAGGATAAGTGTGACGTTGAGTTTAGTTTCCGAATTTGAGGAAGACCAGCTTTATTGGGGTCAGGAGTGATCTGCCAAGTGTGGATCCGGCCAGGCTGTTTTCTGCTGTTCATCGCAAGTTGGAGCGGAAGCGCTGTTCAGCCTCAGTGGAGAGTGGAATTGACCAGACCGTGAATAGATGGAGGCGTTGAAGGAGAGAGCGACTTCAGTGAACAAGATTGGGGTGCCGAGAAACTGACCAACAAAGTAGATTGGAGTTGGGACTGGGCTTGACGTTTCTGAGTTCCCTAATTCATTTCTGGTCGCCACTTTACAGGAAGAGTGCGGGTGTCTTTGGAGAGGATACCGAAGGGATGCTGCCACGAATCGAGAGCACAGTCTATAAGCAGAGGTCATTTTTTGCTTCTTTGCTCTGGAGCGGCGAAGGCTGAGAGGCGTCAGGACAGAATGTGGAATGAGAAATGCATGACCATGCTCATGGGGCTACATTACAGGCCAGCTAACAGTCCACTCGGATAGAGTTTGATGATGTGATTGTGAAGGGAGGATCTGAAGCCAATGTCGGATACGCGACTGTGTGATTTGACGGGGAAGAGGGAGCTTCACTCTGTGCCTGTACAAGGGAACTTATACAGATTAAAGAGGTGCAGGTGCTTTCCGTCTTGAGGCAAATCAGAGCAGATAAATCCCCGGAACCTGACAGTGTTTTCCCTCGGACCGTGAGGGAGACTAGTGTTGAAATTGCAGGGGCCCTGGCAGAAATATTTAAAATGTCAATATCCACGGGTCAGGTGCCGGAGGATTGGAGGATAGCTCATGCAGTTCCGTTGTTTAAAAAAGGCTCAAAAAGTAAACCAGTAAATTATAGGCCAGTAAGTCTGACATCGGTATTAGGTAAATTATTGGAAGGAATACTGAGAGATAGGATCTACAAGTATTTGAATAGACAGGTGCATATTAGAAACAGTCAGCATGGCTTTGTGCGTGGTAGGTCATGCTTAACCAATCTATTAGAGTTTCTCGAGGAAGTTACCAGGAAAGTGGATGAAGGGAAGGCAGTGGATATTGTATACATGAATTTCAGAAAGGCCGTTGACAAGAACCCGCATGGGAGGTTAGTAAGGAAGATACAATCGCTAGGTATACATGGAGAGGTAGCAAATTGGATTAGATATTGGCTCAATGGGAGAAGCCAGAGAGTGGTAGTGGAGGATTGCTACTCTGAGTGGAGGCCTGTGACTAGTGGTGTGCCACAGGGATCAGTGCAGGGTCCATTGTTATTTGTCATCTATATCAATGATCTGGATCATAATGTGGTAAATTGGATCAGCAAATTTGCTTATGATACAAAGATTGGAGGTATAGTGGACAGTGAAGAAGGTTTTCAAAGCTTGCAGAGGGATTGAAGCCAGTTAGAAGAGAGGGCTGAAAGATGGCAGATGGAGTTTAATGCTGATAAGTGTGGGATGTTACATTTTGGTGGGACTAATCAAAATAGTACATACATGGTAATTTGGAGAGCATTGAGGAATGCGGTTGAACAGAGTGATCTAAGAATAATGGTGCATAGTTCCCTGAAGTTGGAATCTCATGTGGATAGGGTGGTGAAGAATACTTTTGGTATGCTGGACTTTATAAATCAGAGCATTGAGTATAGGAGTTGGGATGTAATGTTAAAATTGTGCAAGGCCTTGGTGAGGTAAAATTTGGAGTATTATGTACAGTTCTATTCACGAAATTATAGGGAAGATGTCAAGAAAATAGAGAGAGTACACAGGAGATTTACTAGAATGTTTCCTGGGTTTCAGCACCAAAGTCACAGAGAAAGGTTGAACAAGTTACGTCTTTATTCTTTGGAGCGTAGAAGGTTGAGGGGGGGTCTTGATAGAGGCATTTAAAATTATGAGGGGGTTAGATAGAGTTGATGCGGATAGCCTTTTTCCATTGAGAGTAGGGGAGATTCAAACAAGGGGACATGAGTTGAAAGTTAGGGGGCAAAAGTGTAGGGGCAACAAGAGGTGAAACTTCTATGCTGAGAGAGTGGTAGCTGTGTGGAAAGAGCTTCCAGTAGAAATGTATAGGCAGATTCGATATTGTCATTTAAAGAAATTACAATATGGACAGGAAAGGAATGGAGGGTTATGGGCTGAGTGCAGGTCAGTGGGACTAGGTGAGAGTAAGCGTTCGGAACGAACTAGAAGGGCCGAGATGGCCTGTTTCCGTGCTGTAATTGTTATATGGTTTTATGGTTATATCTCTCCCGTTACAAAACGTATTAGAGTGCTAGCAGTTTGAGGGGATGTGGTCTGTCATTGAAGACTCGCGAATTTCTCCGGATGTACTGTGGAGAGCGTTCTGACTTGTCGCATCGCCGCCTGGTGTGGAGGCTGCAACGCAGTGGGTCGCCAGAGGCTGCAGAGGGTTCCAGGCTCAGCCAATCCCATCACGGGCACAAACCTCCCCTCCATCGAGGGCATGTTCAAGAAGGAATGCCTCGGGAAGACCGCATCCATCAGCGAGGACCCCCTCCAGCCGGGAATTGCCCTGTGCTCATCGGTACCATCGGGGAAGGGGTATAGGAGCTTGAAAACTCAACAATTTACAAGTTGCTTCCCCTCCGCCATCAGTTTGAGAACTCTCCCTGAACACTTAAACACTCCCTGGGTAATCACTTATTTTTGCAGTATTTATTAACTTCCCCGATTTACGTTAATTTTACATTTTGCACCGCATTGAGTCACGTTGTAGTTGCACAAGGCGTCGGTTCGGCCCCGCTTGGAGTCCGGTGTTCAGGTCTGGTCACCCTCCTGTAGGAAAGATGCCACTGAGATGGAAGGAGTGCGGAGGGAGATTTACGAGGATGTTGCCGGGTCTCGAGGGTCTGAGTTATGGAGAAGAGACGAGAAGGATGGGACTTTGTTCCTTGGAGCGTGGGTATGAAGCCAGGGGAGGCACAGATAGGGTGAATACACAGCCTTTTTTTCCCCATTGGTTGGGGCATCGGGAGCGAGTCCGCTCAGAATTGAGGTGAGAGTGGGTGGTGAGAACGGAGAGAGGAGAGGCAGGGACTGGGGTAAGAGACAGAGATAAATGGGGAGAAGCGGAATGAGTTTGTGAGAAGGGCAGAGTGAAAAGAGGAGTGAGTAGAAAGGGGGAGTAAAAGGGGGAGCGGGGGAGTTTGGGGCAGTGAGGGGAGAAGAGTGGTCTAGGTGGGGAGAGGGAGAGTGGGGGGAGAATGGGGATGCGAGTAGAGGAGGAGACTGGGGTAGAAAGGAGAGGATGATAGGGTGGGAGGGGATGAAAGGATGGGGGAGTGAGGGTGAGGTAGATTGAATGTGGAGAAGTGGGGTGAAGTCACTTGACTGAAGTCGGCTCGACAGGCTGTTGACAGAGACCTTGGACCTCTTCAGGAATATCCGGGTACAGATATGCCGTCTTCTCGCAGATGAATCTGTAGTTACCTTTACAACTGTAACGGTAACTCCATCCGCACTTACTGCAGGTGGGCGTTTCATAGTTCCACTCGTACAGAATATCAGGGGCCACAATCCTGTTAAAGAGGGTTAGACAATTTCAACAGAGACAAAACAGATCCAGCAGACAACCGGAAACCGTCACCAAACTAATCCCACTAATCTGCGCTCTCCCCACAGCCCCCTGTCACCCTCTAAACTTATCCTATGATACCGCGCTCTCCCCTCAGCGCCGGGTCCATCGTCGTACGAATCCCATTACACAGCTCCCCCCTACAATCCCGAATCAGCTCCCAAATTAATCCCGCTGCACCACTCTCTCCCGCCAACCCTGTGTCAGTGAACAAACTAATCCCACTTTCCCACTCTCCCCACAACCCTGAGTCTTTCTCCAAACTGATCTCACTGACTCACTCTCTTCCCACATATCTGTGTCAGAACTCAAACTAATCCCAATGCCCGACTCTATCCCCACGACCTCGTTTCAGTTTCCAAACTAGTCCCACTGTCTCACTCTCTCCACAAACCTGTCTTTCTCCAAACTGATCTCACTGACTCACTCTCTCCCCACAGATCTGTGTCAGAGCTCAAACTAATCCCACTGCCCGATTTTCTCCCAACGACCTCGTTTCAGTCTTCAAACTAATCCCACTGACCGAACTCCCACACCACAGAGCTGCAACAGTCCAAACCACACCTGTCTGCGCATTTTCCAATCCAGTAGGTTACGTACCGTTGGACAGCGTTGGAAACAAACTTCTGTGAAATTAAATCCCTTCGGTTAATGTTTAGATTCAGACTCTAACAATGCATATCCATGTGAAGGGACGGTAGAGAGAGGGAATCACACAGTGTCTGAGCTCGGGACTGCGGTCTGAGTTTCACTCTTTGTCTGACCCCGGGAGAGTGTGATGGGAATGAGTGATGTGAGTTCCACTCTTTGTCTGACCCCGAGAGTGTGTGATGGGACGGTGTGGAGGGAGATTCTCTCTGTGTCTGACCCCGGGAGTGTGTGAAGGGACGGTGTGGAGGGAGATTCACTCTGTGTCTGACCACGGGAGAGTGTAGATGGGACGGAGTGGAGGGAGATTCACTCTATGTCTGACCCCGAGAGTGTGTGATGGAGCGGTGTGAAGAGAGACTGACTCTGTGTTTGACCCCCGGAGTGTGTGATGGGACGATGTTAAGAGAGACTGACTCTGTGTATGACCCCCGGCGTGTGTGATGGGACGGTGTGGAGGATGATTCTCTCTGTGTTTGACCCCGGGAGTGTGTAGATGGGACGGTGTGGAAGGAGATACACTCTGTGTCTGACTCAAAGAGTGCGTGGTCGGACGTTGTGGAAGGAGCTTCATTCCGTGTCTCACACCTGGAGGGTGTGGTGTAAATGTGTGTATGGAAATTAACTCTGTGCCTCACATCTGGAGTGTGTGGTGGTATTCTGTGTAAGGAGGTTCAGTGTCTGTCTCACCCCGCGGCCTCTAGATTATTGATATCTCTTCTTGCGGTAAGACATACCTTTTCCTTGTTTGAATTTATTTCGAGGAGCCTTGAATCAAGTTCCGAACAACTTTGCCTCGCTCCATCATAAGATGTTCCAAACGTCGATATGAAATAACAACGGTCTTCATTTTTGATCCATTCCTGGGGACACGTTGTCTCTGCAACTCAGGAACAATAAACCGTGAATCTCCCTCCATAAATCTCGTTGCATCAACTGGGATCAGAAAAAGTTGAAATCCCTCCACACTGTGCAATCACACAGTCCCGCAGTCAGACACAGAGTGAAGCTCCCTCCCCACCGTCCCATCACACAGTCCCGCAGTCAGACACAGAGTGAAGCTCCCTCCCACACCTTCCCATCACACACTCCCGTGTTAGACACAGAGTGAATCTCCCTCCACACCGTCCCATCACACATTCCCGTGGTCAGATACAGAGTGAAGCTCCCTCCCCACCGTCCCATCACACACTCCTGGTGTCAGACACAGAATAAATCTCCCTTCACACCGTCGCATCACACACTCCCGGTGTCAGACACAGAGTGAATCTCCCTCCACACCGTCCCATCACACACTCCCGGGGTCTGACTCAGAGTGAATCTCCCTCCACACCGTCGCATCACACACTCCCGGTGTCAGACACAGAGTGAATCTCCCTCCACACCGTCCCATCACACACTCCCGGGTTCGATGTGAATCTCCATCCTCACCGTCCTACCACACTCTTCTGGGATAGAAAGCAGACCGAAACTCACTCCACACAGTCACGCCACTCCTTCTAGTCGTCCTTCGGCATAATCTCTTCCGACAGTCAGAGTCAGACGCAAAGTGTAGTAATTCAGTATCCGACCTGCCGCATCACGCAGTCCCGAGATCAGACAGTAGGGGACGCTGTTTCCACATTGTCCATTCACACTTTCCAGGGTCGGACACAGGATGAAGCTACCTTGAATTGTCCAACTTCCGGTAATTACCTCTCTCTCCCTTCCCTTATCCCATGTTCACTATTCCTCCTCCTCCAGATACCTATCAGCTCACTCCTGCCTCCGCCTGGCGGTGGGAGATCAGTCTGTGTCTGCCCCGGGAGTGTGTGATGGGACGGTGTGGAGGGAGACTCTCTCTTTTCTGACCCCAGGATAGTTTTATGGGAAGGTGTGGAAGGAGATACGCACTGCGTCTGACCCCGGGAATGTGTGATGGGACGATGAAGAGGGTGATTCACTCTGTGCCTGACCCAGGGAGTGTGATTTGGGATGGTGCGGAGGGAGCTTCACACTTGTCTGATCCCAGTACTGGGTGATGGGACGGTGTGGAAGGATCTTAACTGTGTATCTAACCGCACGAGTGTGTGATGGGACGGCGTGGAGGAAATTTCACTCTGTGTCTGACCCTGGAAAAGTGTGTTGGTACGGTATGGACGGAGCGACATCTCGTGTCTGACCTCGAGAGTGTGCTATACGACAGTCTGGGGGAGGATTCACTCTGTATCTGAGCCAGGAACTGTGTGATGGGAAAGTGTGGAGAGAAATTCTCTCTGGTCTGACGCGGGGATTGTGTGATGGGACGGTATTGAGGGAGATTCACTCTGTGTCTGACCCCGGGAGTGTGTGACGGGGCGGTGTGAAGGGAGATTCACTCTTTGTCTGACCCCGGGAGTGTGTGATGGGACGGTGTGGAGGGAGATTCACTCTGTGTCTGACCCCGGCAGTGTGTGATGGGACGGTGTGGAGGGAGATTCACTCTGTGTCTGAACACCGGAGTGTGTGATGGGACGGTGTGGAGGGAGATTCACTCTGTGTCTGACCCCGGCAGTGTGTGATGGGACGGTGTGGAGGGAGATTCACTCTGTGTCTGACCCCGGGAGTGTGTGATGGGACGGTGTGGAGGGAGATTCACTCTTTGTCTGACCCCGGGAGTGTGTGATGGGACGGTATGGAGGGAGATTCACTCTGTGTCTGACCCCGGGGTGTGTGATGGGACGGTGTGGAGGGAGATTCACTCTTTGTCTGACCCCGGGGGTGTGTGATGGGACGGTGTGGAGGGAGATTCACTCTGTGTCAACCTCGGGAGTGTGTGATGGGGCGGTGTGGAGGGAGATTCACTCTGTGTGTGACCCGGGATGGGAAGAAGATTCGTAGCGTGAGGTAGCGCGCAAAATTTTTAAATGAAAGACCGCCATATACAGCGGCAATTGTCTGAGTGGACTGAGGCAGATTGGGTCGGCTTTGGCTCAAATAGGCTTCGGCAAGAACAGGCAGAGGCGAGGTTTGAACGGGACACAACTGCGCAAGCGCGTGGAAGTCGTCCTGTGAGGCAGCGGGAGAATTTCAGTACCGAGCGGAGGCTGACTCAGGGCGAGCACTGTTGTCCCTGCTGATTACACATGCAAAAGGTGCATGGAGTTGCAGCTCCAGACAAACCGTGTTAGGGAACTGGAGCCGGATGAACTTCTGATCATTCGGGAGGCAGAAGCAGAAATAGACAGGAGTTTCAGGGAGATAGTCACTCCTAGGAATCCGGAGACAGGATGAGTTGGGTGAGTGTCAGGAGAGGGAAGAGGATTAGACAGGAAGAGCAGTGCACCCCTTTGGCTGTTCCCATCAACAATAAGTATACCGTTTTGGATACTGTTGGTGGCGACGACCAACCGGGAACTAGTTGCAGTGGTTGCGATTCTGGCACCGAGACTGGACTCTCAGCTCAGAAGGGAAGAGGGAAAAGAGGAGAGCAGTAGTGATAGGGGATTCGATAGTTAGTGGGACAGATAGGAAGTTCTGTAAAAGAGATCGAGAATCCCAGATGGCCTGTCGCCTCCATGGTGCCAGGGTCCGCGGTATCTCGGATGGAGTTCTCAGTATTCTCAAGAGGAAGGGTGAGCAGTTGGATGCCGTGGTCCATGTAGGGACAAATGACGTGGGTAGGAAGAGTGAGGAGATCATGAATGGGGAGTTTAGGGAGTTAGTTGCCAAGTTAAAGGACAGGACCTCCAGGATAGCAATCTCAGGATTGCTACCAGTGCCACGTGCAGGTGGGTTCAGAACTAGTAAGTTAGTGCAGATCAACACTTGGTTGAAGACATGGTGCAGGAGGGAGGGCTTCAAATTTATAGGTAAATGGGCAGTTTTCCAGGGAAGTTGGGACCTCTTCCGGCGGGACGGTTTACATCTGAACATGAGGCGGACAAATATTCTTGCAGGTAGGTTTGCGAGAGAGGATCCAATGGATTTAAACTAGACACAAGCGGGGAGGGGGAACCAGAGTGTAGGAACAGATGTATGGGAGAAGGAAGAAAAAGAAGACAATAAAGCTCTTTGTACTGTCAGAGATAAACAGAAACGAAGAGGTGGAGAATTTCTTAAATGCATTTATTTTAATGCTGGGAGCATTGTAAGAAAGGCGGATGAGCTCAGAGCATGGATTGATACATGGAAATACGATGTTGTCGCTATCAGTGAAACATGATTGCAGTAGCGGGGTGATTGGCAACTAAATATTCCTGGATTTCGTTGCTTCAGGTGTGATAGAATCAGAGGGAAAAGAAGGGGAGGTGTTGCGTTGCTTGTCATAGAAAATATTACAACGTTGCTCTGGCAGGATAGATTAGAGGGCTTGTCGTGCTTTTGGGTGGAATTAAGGAATGGGAATGGGAAAGGTGTAGTACATTTATAGGGGTGTATTACAGACAACCTAACGGGGAGCGAGAATAGGAGTAACAAATGTGCAAGGAGATAGCAGATATTTGTAGTTAGCACAAGGCTGTGATTGTGGGAGATTTGAATTTTCCACACATAGACTATGAAGCCCATACAGTCAAAGGGATGGATAGTTCGGAGTCTGTATAATGTGAGCAGGATAGTTTTTTGCAGCAATACTTGGGGAACAAACTAGAGAAGGGGCAGTGTTGGATCTTCTGTTAGGGAATGAAATAGGTCAGGTGACGGAGGTATGTGTTGGGGAGCACTTCGGATCCAGTGATCACAATGCCATTACTTTCAATATAATTATGGAGCAGGATAGGACTGGACCCAGGGTTGAGATTTTTGATTGGAGAAAGGCTAAATTTGAGGAGATGCGAAAGGATTTAGGAGTAGTGGATTGGGACAATTTGTTTTAGGGGAAGGATGTTATAGAGAAATGGCGGTCAGTTAAATGTGATATTTTGAGGGTACAGAATTTTTATGTTCCTGTTAGGTTGAAAGGAAAGGTTAAAAGTTTGAGAGGGCTATGGTTTTCATGGGATATTGGAAACTTGGCTCGGATAAAGGAGAGATATCTATAACAAATATAGGTAGCATGGTGTAAATGTGGTGCTCGAGGAATATAAAGTATGTAACAAATATCTAAAGAAATAAATTAGAAAAGCTAAAAGAAGCTATGAGGTTGCTTTGGCAAGTCAGGTGAAAGTAAATCCAAATGATTTCTACAGTTATATGGAAAGCAAAAGGACAGTGACGGATAAAATTCGTACCTTAGAGAATCATGTGTGGTGTCAAAAGAGAGGGGGGAAATTTTGAACGTTTTCTTTTCTTCGGTATTCACTAAAGAGAAGGATATTGATTTGTGTAAGGTAAGGGAAACTGGTAGGGTAGTTATGGAAACTATGATTATAAAATTACTGGCGCTTTTAAAACATATAAAAATCGACAAGTCTCCTGGTCCAGTTGGGATTTCCCTAGGGCCTTGAGTGAAGTTGGTGCAGAAATATCAGAGGCACTGACAAAATATTTCAAATTACATTAGAAACGGGGATTGTTCCGGAGGATTGGCGTATTGCTCATGTGGTTCCATTGTTTGAAAGGGTTCTAAGATTAAACCTAGCAATTATCAGCCTGTATGTTTGACGTCAGTGGTGTATAAATTAATGGATAGTTTTCTTAGAGATTGTATATATAATTATCTGGATATACATGCTCTGATTAGGAACAGTCAAATGGATTTATGCGTGGAAGGTCATGTTTGACAAATCTTCTTGATTTTTTTGTAGGGGTTACAAGGAAAGTTGACGAGTGTAAAGCAGTGGATGTTGTCTATATGGATTTCAGTAAGGCCTTTGACAAAGTTCCACACGTAAGGTTAGTTGGGAAGGATCAGTCGGTATTAATATTGAAGAAGTAAAATAGATTCACATGACTGGATGGAAGATGCCAAAGAGTCGTGGTGGATAACTGTTTGTCAGGTTGGAGGCCGGTGAGTAGTGGTGTGCCTCAGGGATCTGTACTGGGTCCATTTTGTTTTGTCATATACATTAATGATCTGGATGATGGGGTGTTACGTTGGATTATAAGTATGCAGATGATACTAAGATAGGTGGCGTTGTGGGGAATGAAGTAGGTTTTCAAAGCTTGCAGAGACATTCAGGCGAGTTAGAAGAATGGGTTGAAAGATGGCACATGGAGTTTAATGCTGTTAAGTGTGAGATGATACATTTTGGTAGGACAAATCAAAATAGAACATACATGGTAAATGTTAGAGCACTGAGGAACGCAGTAGAACAGAAAGATCTAGGAATAATTGTGCTTTGTTCCCTGAAGGTGTAATTCCATGTGTACAGGGTGGTGAAGAAAGCTTTTGGAAATCTGGCCTTTACAAATTAGAGCATTGAGAATAGGAGTTGGGATGTAATGTTAAAATTGTACAAGGAATTGAACGGTTAGGAAAAAGAGAGATACATATAGGCAGCATGGAGTAAATGAGGTGCTCTGGGAATATAAAAAATGTAAGAAGAATCTTAAGAATGAAATTAGAAAAGCTAAAAGAATATACGAGGTTACTTTGGCAAGTAAGATGAAAATAAATCCAAAGGGTTTCTACAGTTATTGTAATAGCAAAAGGATAGTGAGGGATAAAATTGGTCCTTTAGAAAATCAGAGAGGACAGCTATGTGTGGAGCCTAAAGAGATTTGGGAGATTTTGAACAATTTATTTTCTTCGGTATTCGCTAAGGAGAAGGATATTGAATTTTGTAAGGTAAGGGAAATAAATAGGGAAGTTATGGAAACTATGACGATAAAAGAGGTGGAAGTACTGGCGCTTTTAAGGAATGTAAAAGTGGATAAATCTTCGGGTCCTGATAGGATATTCCCTAGGATCTTGAGGGAAGTTAGTGTGGAAATAGTTGGGGCTCTGACAGAAATATTTCAAATGATATTAGAAACGTATTTGGTGCCGGAGGATTGGCGTATTGCCTATGCGGTTCTTTTGTTTTAAAAGGCTTCTAAGAGAAAGTCTAGCAAATATAGGTCTGACAGTTTGACGTCAGTGGTGGGTAAATTAATGGAATGTATTCTTAGAGATGGTATATATAATTATCTGGATAGAGAGTGTCTGATTAGGAACAGTCAGCATGGATTTGTGCTGTTTGACAAATCTTACTGATTTTTTGAAGAGGTTACGAGGAAAGTTGACAAGGGTAAAGCAGTGGATGTTGTTTATATGGATTTCAGTATGGCCTTTGACAAGGTTCCGCACGGATGTTTAGTTAGGAAGGATCAATCGTTTGGTATGAATATTGAAACAGTAAAATTGATTCAACAGTAGCTGGATGGGAGATTCCAGAGAGTAGTTGTAGATAACTGTTTGCCGGGTTGGAGACCGGTGACTAGTGGTGTGCCTCAGGGATCAGTACTGGGTCCAATGTTGCTTGTCATATACATTAATGATCTGGATGAGGGGGTGATAAATTGGATTGGTAAATATGCAGATGATACTAAGGTAGTTGGCGTTGTGGATAATAAAGTAGGCTTTCAAAGCTTGCAGAGAGATTTAAGCCATTTAGAAGAGGGGGCTGAAGAATGGCAGATGGAGTTTAATGCTGATAAGTGCGAGGTGCTAAATTTTGGCAGGAATAAACCAAGTAGGACATACATGGTAAATGGTAGGGCATTGAAGAATGCAGTAGAACAGAGTGATCTAGGAATAATGGTGCATAGTTCGCTGAAAGAGGAATTTCATGTGGATAGGATGGTGAAGAAATCTTTTGGTGTGCTGGCCTTTTTAAATCAGAGCACTGAGTATAGGAGTTGGGATGTAATGTTAAAATTGTACAAGGCATTGGTAAGGGTGAATTTGGAGAATTGTGTACAGTTCTGGTCACCAAATTATAAGAAAGATGTCAACAAAATAGAGAGAGTACAGGGGAGATTTACTAGAATGTTACGTGGGATTCAGCACCTAAGTTGCAGGGGAAGGTTGAACAAGTTATGTCTTTATAATTTGGAGCGTAGAAGGTTGAGGAGGTATTTGATAGAGGTATTTAAAATTATGAGGAGGATAGATCGAGTTGATGTGGATCGGCTTTTTTCTATTGAGAGTAGTGGAGATTCAAACAAGAGGACATGTGTTGAGAGCTCAGGGGCAAATGTTCAAGGGTAACACGAGGGGGAATTTCTTTACTCAGAGATTGGTAGCTGTGTAGAACGAGCTTCCAGTCAAAGTGGTAGAGACAGGTTCTGTATTGTAATTTAAAGTAAAATTTGATACGTATATGGGCAGGAAAGGGATGGAGGGTTATGGGTTGAGTGCGGGTCGGTGGGATTAGGTGAGAGTAAGCGGTCGGCACGGACCAGAAGGCCCTAGATGGCCTGTTTCCGTGTTGTAATTGTTATATGCTTATATGACCAGACGCAGACAGAGTCTCTCTCTCCACGGACTCATCACACACCCTAGGTTCAGACATGGAGTGAAGCTCCCTGCGCACTCCCGGGATCAGACACTGAGAGAAGTTCCAGTCGACAACCATCTGTCACACACTCTCGGGGTCAAACACAGAGATTAGCTCCCAGTACAAAGCCTCGACTCACACTGCCTGGGTGAGACAAGAATGAATCACTCTCTCCCGAGCCTCATCACACATTTCAGCTTTCAGATGTGTGATGAAGTTTGCAGCACACCGTCCCGTCACTCTGATCCCGGGTCAGATGCTCAGTATTACTCTTTCCACACCGTCTCATCACACACTGCTGCGGTCAGACAACAGAATTTAGATTCTTCCGCTAAGTCCAATAACACAGCCTTGGTCAGGCTCAGTGTGAATCTCACTCTCCACGGCCGCCACACACACTCCAGCGGTCAGACACAGAAAGGAACTCCCTCAGCGCACTCGACAAACGTCAGAGGGAGAGTGATTCTCCCTCCACAGCTTCTCAACACAACACAGAGCAAAGTGTCAGACACAGAGGGTAGTTGCCTGCACACTGTCCCATCACACACTTCCGAGTTTAATACAATGTGAATCTCCCTCCTTACGTCCCATTACACACTTCCTGGCGAGCCACAGAGTGAGGGTATCTCTGTACCGACTCATCGCGCTACCCTGTGTTCTCACAGAAAGCAAGGTTTCTCCCACAAGGTCCCATGGCCACAGCCACGGGGTCAGACTCCCTCCACAACATCCGATCACACAATCGGGTGACAAATTGAATGACCATCCCGTCACACAGTCCCGGATTCTCAGTGAAACTCTCTGTCCACGGTGCCATAACACACTTCAAGGGTCAGAGATGGGGTGAATCTCTCTGGGCACTGTCCCATCACACAATCCCGCTGTCAGACACAGAGTGAAGGTGGATCCATACCGTCCCATCAGACATTCCCGGAGTGAGACATCGAGTGAAGCTGTAATGTTACAGCTCACAACCCCGTGGTCAGACCCAGAGTGAATCCACCTTCTGAACGTCCCATCACAATTTCCTGGATACATCGATAGAGTGAAACTTCCTCCACGCATTCCAATCACACACTCACCGGGTCAAACACCTAGAGAATTACCCTCCATACCATCTCTTCACACACTCCCGATGTCAAGCACAGAATGACGCATCCTCTCTCCATGCCTGCCCTGAGATGAGGAGCGGGTGAAAGAGGGGGATGATGCCTCACCTCTTCTGCTGGTCAAAAATTTACAGAACTGGTGACGGAGATCGCTGTGTATTTGTTTATAAACGGATAGATTAGACTTGAGCGCAGAAAGCCTGGATTGAAGGGTTGAGTTTAACTCATGGTAGTTTCGGTGGCAGGTTTCCTCAGACTGACGAATCTGTGATACTGAGAGAGATGGTTAAGGATGTTTAGCGTTTACAGTGACACGTGAGTCAGCGCCACGCTACCGAACGGGTCACAGAGAGTGTTGTGTCAGTGTCACGGTGAAGGGTGTCACAGTGAAGGATAATCTGGCGGCACAGTGAGAGGCGTCGGCGCCACCGTGAGGGGCGTGTATGTGTCACGCTGCAGGGTATATCAATGCCCTGATGAAGATTTTCTTGACGTTGCAGTGGGGGTCTGCGTCAGTATCGTGCGGGGCATGTCAAAATTGTTGCGAGGGACGTGTCCGTGTCACTGTGATAGGTGTTTCTGTGCCCCGGCGAAAGGCGTGCCAGATCACAATGAAGTGTATCTCGACGTCAAGGCGAGGGAAATGTCAGAGTGAGGGGTTTGTGGGATCACGGTGGGTGGAGCATCTGAGTCATGGTGTACTGTTCTCACGTATGTATGTGTTTCACTTTGAGAGACATATCATGGCCAAGCAGTGTTTGAGAGTGTAACGCTGAGCTGTGTGACGGTGTCACGGAGAGTACTATGTCGGTGTCATTGTGAATTTAGGGGTTCAGGGGTTCACGTTCAGGGGTTTACATTTGTCCGTGTGAGGTGCGGGAAATTTCCTCAGTGAGCGGTACATCGGCGTAATGTTGACGGCGATACTGTCCCGGTAAAGGGTGTTACAGTAACGTGTGAGTCTTTGTCACGATGCGGTACAGAGCGGATCACGTTGAGGAGCGTGAAGGTGTCACGGTGTACGGTACATCATTGTCACGGTGAAGAGTGTGTCGCTGTCACTGTGAGGCGTGTTTCGGTTTTGCTTTGAGGAGTTAATCAGTGAGACAGTCAGGGGCATGTCGATGTTACCACGAGGGTTCTGTTATGGTCAGTATAACTGCCATGTGTGATTCACGGCGATGGTCGTGTCAGTGTTGTGGTTAACAGTGTATCCATGTCTCATAGAATATAGAACATAGAGCATAGAATAGTACAGAACATTACAGGCCCTTCTGCCCACAATGTTGAGCCGACCCTCAAACCCTGCCTCCCATATAATCCCCCACCTCGTTGAAGGTCGTGACCGTGCTGCGGTGAAAGGATTATTGTTGTTCTGGTGAACAGCGTGTCGGTGTGAGGACGCGTCTTGATTGTGTTACGGTAAAGACCGTGTTTCAATCACGGTAAGGGATGTGTCGGTGTCACTGTGGTGTTTTACAATAACAATTCATTTCACTCTGTTTATTTGTGGTCTGACTCCACCCGGAGCCCGTTCCACTCACCATAGATCGAGAGACGGACCACGATCACGATGAAGGCGGACGTAACTAGGCAGAGTAGGCAGATCAGACGGTACGGTATATTTCCGATCTTCACTTTCGATTCCCGGTCATGCGCAGCTGTGGAAAGACCACAAGACCATGAGATCATAAGATATAGTAGCAGAAGGAGGTCATTCGGGCAATCGCGTCTACCCCGCCATCCAATCATGGGCCACAGTGGGAGAAGACATGTTTGCTATTGGTACCCTGGGAAACAGGTACCGGCTATCCACCCAATCTATGTCTCTCATAATCTTGTCAATATCTATCATCCCTTCTCATCCTACTGCGCTCCAAAGAGAAAATTCCCACCTCTGCTAACCTTGCCTCATAAAACTTGTTTTCCAATCCAGCCGACATCATGGTAATTCTCCTCTGCAACCTCTCGATAGCTTCCACACCCTTTCTATAATGAGGTGAACAGAATTGAACTGAGTACTCTAAGTCCGGTCTCACCAGAGATTTGTAGAGTTGCAACATGACCTCTCTGCTCTTGAACTCAATCCCACTATTAATGAAGTCCAGAATCCCATAGTCCATCTTAACTACCCTATCAACCTGTGCAGAGACCTTGAGGGATGTATGGATTTGAAACCTAAGATCCCACTGTTCATCGACACTCTTATGTAGCCGACCATTAACCCCGTACTCAGCATTCTGGTTTGTCCTTCCAGAATGCATCACCTCAAACTTATTCGGATTGAACTCCATCTGCCACTTTTCTGCCCAGCTCTGCATCCTGTCTATCTCTTCTAGCTCTATAACCTAGAGCTCCATCCACAGCTCCTCCAATCTGCGTGCCATCCGCAAACGTACTCACCCATCCTTCTGCCTCATCATCAAGGTCATTTATAAAAATCATAAAGAGCAGGGGCCTCAGGATAGATCCTTCCGGCACTCCACTAGTCACCGACCTCCAGGCAGAACACATCCCTTCCACTACCACCCTCTGCTTTCTTCCTGTAAGACAATTTTTTATCCAAGCAACCAAGGTTCTACTGATCCCATGCGTCATGACTTTCTGGATGAGTCTCTCGTGGGGACCTTGTCAAATTCCTGACTAAATACATGTAGACCACATCTACCGCCCTACGAGCATCAATTTATTTCGTTACCTCTTCAATAAAACTCAATTAGGCTCGTGAGACAGGACCAGCCCTTCACAAGGAAACACGTGACCAGCAGCAGAAGCTCCCTTTCACGTGGTGATATCTTTTCTGTTCTCTGACCGTGCATGGAAGGTCAGGGTGAGTTAGCCGGTGTGGACACAAGGTACATAGTGTATGAATTCACGTGCTTGGTAAATTAGACAATCAAGGTGCTCGTCTGTAGAGAGCGTTAGAGAGGAGGAGTGTGAAAGAGAGACGGCAGAGAGTGTGGGAAAGGGGAGAGTGGAGAAAGAGAAGTAGTTAGAGGGGAAATGGCAACACAGAGATCTGGAGCCGTAGAAGGGGAGAGTTGTGGAACAGAAAGGGAATGGTTGGGGAAGGGGAGGGAGCGTGAGATTGAGGGTGAAAGAAAGGAAAAAGTGGACGAAAAAGGAAGAAAAGCGGATGAGAGATTAGCATGTGAAAGATGGCGGAGAAAAGGGAGGCAGTGGAGAGAAAGCAGAGAGAGTGATGAGAGTGGGGATAGAACGGGGAGAGTGTTGTGCACATTTTACAAAGTTGTTCCTCACTGAAATTGCCTCTGTCCTTCCTTGCACAGCTCTCCTTCCTCAGCGCCCCTAGTTTAACCGCCTCTCACGGTACTCCCACCACACAAAAAAATCTCATGGCGTTCTCTGCAGCGACCACACCCAGAGAAACTCCTCATCCCGTTCCACAGGCCTCCCTCTATACCGCCCCGTCTGTTTCTCTGCCTCCACTGCGACCCTTCCCAGAGTGCTCCCTCCTCACAGACCCTCCCATTAAGCTCATAGCTCATCGAGTCTCGCACACTTTACCTTTGACTTATTGTCTCACATGGAATCATTAGGGTTAACAGTGCGCTTGCGATGAGATTTCTCAACAGGAAAGACACATCAGTCAGCAGAGTCAAACCAACAAAGTGAAACTGACCTCTATTCGTCCGGACCCGGGGAACAGAGAGGGTCTTGAAATGAAGTTCCACATACGATACATCAGGTTCATCTGGGGGCAGAACAGTGTGAGTCAGACACAGAGTGAATCTCCCTCCACACCGTCCCATCACATAGTACCGGGGTCAGACACAGAGTGAATCTCCCTCCACACCGTCCCATCACATACTACCGGGGTCAGACACAGAGTGAATCTCCCTCCACACCGTCCCATCACAAACTCCCGGGGTCAGGCACAGAGTGAATCTCCCTCCACATCGTCTGATCACAGACTCCCGGGGTCAGACACAGAGTGAATCTCCCTCCACACCGTCCCATCACATTCTACCGGGGTCAGACACAGAGTGAATCTCTCTCCACACCGTCCCGTCACACACTCCCGGGGTCAGACACACAGTTAATCTCCCTCCACACCGTCCCATCTCATACTACCGGGGCAGACACAGAGTGAATCTCCCTCCACACCGTCCCATCACATACTACCGGGGTCAGACACAGAGTGAATCTCCCTTCACACCGTCCCATCACATACTATCGGGGTCAGACACAGAGTGAATCTCTCTCCACACCGTCCCGTCACACACTCCCGGGGTCTGACACAGAATGAATCTCCCTCCACACCGACCCATCACACACTCCCGGGGTCAGAAACAGAGTGACTCTCCCTCCACTCCGTTCCATTACACAGTCCCGCGGTCATACAGAGAGTGAAGCTCCATCCACACCGTCCCAGGAGGATGTGACTTTTTGAGGATGTGACTAAACGCATTGATGAAGGAAGAGCAGAAGATGTAGTGTAATGGATTACAGGAAGGCATTTGATATGGTACTCCACGCAAGGCTTATTGTGAACGTAAGGAGGCATGGGATCCAAGGTAACATTACTTTGTGGATCCAGAGCTGACTTGCCCAAAGAAGGCACGGAGTGGTTGTAGACGTGACATCTTCTGCATTGAGGTAGATCCCCAGTGGAGTGCCGCAAGGACCCTTAATCTGTATGATGGTTATAAATGACCGGATCAAGAAGTGGAGGGATCGGTTAGTATGTTTGCTGATGACAATAAGGATGGAAATGTTGTGGAGGGTATGGAGGGCTGTTAGATGTAAACGCGGGACATTGTTAGGATGCAAGGCTGGGCTGAGAAGTGGCAGATATAGTTGAACGCAGATAAGTGTGAAGTGGTTCATTTTGGTAGGTCACATATGATGTGCTGGAGGTTTTCGATGTTTCTATCTTTCTATAACACTTTCCCGGTGTCAGACACTGAGAGAACCTCCCTCCACACCGTGCTATCAAACAATCCCGGGGTCTGAGACAGAGTGAAGTTCCCTCCTCAAACCCCCATCACATACTCCCGGGGTCTGACACAGAGAGAATCTCCCTCCACCACGTCCCATCACACACTCCCGGTTTTCAGAAACTGGGTGAGGCTCCCTCCACACCGTCCCATCACACACTCCCGGTGTCAGACACAGAATGAATCTCCCTCCACACTGACCCATCACACACTCCCGGGGTCAGACACAGAGTGAATCTACCTCCACACCGTCCCATCAAACAATCATGGGATCAGAGACAGAGTGAAGCTCCCTCCACAAATTCCCATCACACACTCCCTGGGTTAAAAAGAGATTGAATCTCCCTCACTCCTTCTCTGCCCCACTTACCTCCCGATGGAGAGGGTGAGTCCGTTTCTGTGTACTTCACATTCATGAAAGCCCCTCTGTCGTTCATCCCGTCGAGGATCCTCTGCGTCTCTGAGCTCAGCGAGGGGAAGTAACCGTTGCCAGAGGAAGCCTGTGTTGACAAGGGGATCAGTCCGACACAAACAATCTCCAGTTGAGCAGCTGATAAAGAGAGGAGCCGAGAGCAGGGGGAGGAAGCGCTGGGGGAAAAGGACATTCAGGGTGTGAGATGGGGTGGTCTGGACCGAAGAGCGTGACGGGGGGAAGAGTAGTGAGAGTGGGGAGAAACAGAGGGAGGAGGGAGTGAGGGGAAGGTTAGGGTATGGCGGAAAGGGAGTCGTGATTTACAGGGGTCAGAAAGGGGTATCACTGAAAGAAGGGGAGGGCAAGAACTGGGAGAGAATGGGGAGAGGGGGTAGAGAGGGAGGATTGTTGGAGAGATTCAATTTCGCCCCTCTCTCCAGCTCACTCCTTTTTAATCCGCTCTCACTCGCTCCCCTGCCCTCCTCATCCAAACTTCTCTTTTTGTCTTCCCACCCTCTCTACTCCCATCTCTCCCACTCACATTGAACGTTACCGGACTGAAATGTGCCCGGGACGTGTTTGGGTTCCCTGGAAAGTCGAGGTCCACTGGACAGTGGGGATTAGGTACATCCTCCACAGAAAGCAAAGGGGGGAAGTGAAAGGAAATGGGGGTTTTGAAATCGGGGTGAGGGAAGTGGCTAAGGGGGTGGTGGTATGGGAGGCGATGTGACGGAGCGGGGTGTGTGTGTGTGTGTGTGTGTGTGTGTGTGTGTGTGTGTGTGTGTGTGTGTGTGTGTGTGTGTGTGTGTGTGTGTGTGTGTGTGTGTGTGTGTGTGTGTGTGTGTGTGAGAGAGAGAGAGAGAGAGAGAGACAGACAGACAGACAGACAGACAGAGAGACAGAGACAGAGAGAGAGAGCGAGAGAGAGGTAGTGCCCTCGGCGCAAACACTCCCGGTGTCAGACATTAGTGCAGCCTCCTCCACCACGGCCCATCGCACATCCCGGGGACAGACACAGAGTGTATCTGCCGCCTCACCGTCCGGTAGCACAGTAACGGATTCAGAAACAGAGTGATTCTCCCTCTTCACTCCCTCTATCCCTCTCATCAATCACCAGCACTTCACCGTTCCTGTAGTCTCCAACAGTGTGTCTGTCTCAGAGATAATAAGTGTGTGTGAGACCAGAGGTAGAACTGAGGAGGGAAGGAGAGGGGAGTGAAGGCTGTGGAGGGCTGGTGAGTTTGGAGTCACTGGGTGAAAGTGGTGTGAAACCACACGACCGGCCTGTACTCGCAGAGACGTAGAGAAGCTGAGGACCGAGAGATCGATATCCGGTGGAAATGAGCAGAAATAACACCAATGGTCTGCAAGGAACTTGACAATGTGTCTGACCCCGGGAGTGTGTGATGGGACTGTGCAGAGGGAGATTCTCTCTCTGTCTGAACCCGGGTGTGTGTGATGAGACGGTGTGGAGGGAAATTCACTTTGTGCCTCACACCGGGATTGTGTGATGGAACGGTGTTGAAGGAGATTCACTCTGTGTCTGACCCCGGGAGTGTGTGATGGGACGGTGTGGAGGGAGATTCACTCTGTGTCTGACCCTTGGAATGTGTGATGGGACGGTGTGGAAGCAACTTTACTCTGTTTAGCGCAGTTAGTATCAGCTGGGACTGAGTTTTGGAAGCTTGACGCTGTGTCTGATCACAATAATGTGTTTTAGGAGAGTGTTTTGGGAACTTCACTCTATGTCTGCCAACAGGAATATTTGATGGGACATTGCAGAAGGTGCTTCACTCCGACTCTAAACCGCCGAGTCTGTGTGATCAGACCGTTCGGACGGAACTTCACTTTACAACTGACGCCTGAAATGTCTGATGGGCCTGTGTGAAAGGATCCCAGTTTCTCTGTCAGTCTACCGGCGTATGTAATGGACCGTGAGGAGAGAGATTCACTGTTCATTGGCCCTATTTTTCAGAGCAGACGATGGGGCGAAGCAACATTGTTCTAACTCTGTTTCAAAGCATCTTGAAATACATTCAAAAGGCAAAGAGAGATGTTTAATATATCCACACGAGAGTGAAGATCCCTCCATTCCATCCGATTTTATACTTCGGGGTCAGACACACAGAGAAGCTCCCTCCACTCCCTCTCACCACACACACATACCCGGGGTCAGTCATAGACTGAATCTCCCTCCACACCGCCCCATCTAAAAATACCGGGATCAGATACAGAGTGAAGCTCCCTGCATACCGTCCATCACACACTCCCGATGTCAGACACAGAGTGAAGATCCCCTCCACACGGTCACAACACACACTCCCGGGGTCAGACACAGAGTGAATCTCCCACCGCACCGTCCCATCACACACTCCCGGGGTCAGACACAGCGTGAATTTCCCTCCACACCGTCCCATCACACACTCCCGGGGTCAGATACAGAGTGAAGATCCCCTCCACACGGTCACAACACACACTCCCGGGGTCAGACACAGAGTGAATCTCCCTCCGCACCGACCCATCACACACTCCCGGGGTCAGACACAGAGTGCAGATCCCCTCCACACGGTCACAACACACACTCCCGGGGTCAGACACAGAGTAAATTTCCCTCCACACTGTCCCATCACACACTCCCGGGGTCAGACACAGAGTGAATCTCCCTCCGCACCGTCCCATCACACTCTCCCGGGGTCAGACACAGAGTGAATCTCCCTCCACACCGTCGCATCACACACTCCCGGGGTCAGACACAGAGTGAATTTCCCTCCACACCGTTCCATCACACGCTTGCGGGGTTAGACCCTGAGTGAACCTCCACTGCGCATTGTCCCACCACCATCTCCCGGGGTCAGGATCAGATTGAATGTCCGTCAACTCCGCCCCAGCGCACAGCCCCTCGGTCAGACAAAGAGTGAACTCTCGTCCATACCGGCTTATCTCACACTCACGGGATCAGACACAGAGTGAATCTGCTGCCTTACCGTCCGATCACACAGTAATGGATTCAGAAAGAAAGCGAATCCCCCCCCCTCAGTCCCTCTCTCCCCTCTCACCAATCATCTGCACTTCAGCGTCCCTGCAGTCTCGAACAGTGTGTCTGTCTCAGAGGTAATAGGTATGAGTGAGGCCAGAAGTAGAGCTGAGGAGGAAGGGGGAGGGGAGTGAGGGCTGTGGAGGGGTGGTGAGTTTGCAGTCACTGGGAGAACGGCGTGTGAAACCACACGGCCGGCCTGTACTCGCAGAGACGTAGAGCTGCTGAGAACCGAGCGATCGATATCCGGTGGAAATAACACCAACGGTGAGCTCGGAGCTTGGCCCTGTGTCTGACCCCGGAGGTGTGTAATGGAACGGTGTGGAGGGAGACGCAGTCTGTGTCTTAGACCGGGAGAGTGTGATGGGACGCTGTGGAGGGAAATTCCCTCTGTGACTGACCCCGGGAGTGTGTGATGCGTCGATGTGGAGGGGAATCACTCTGTCTCAGACCCCGGGAGTGTGTGATGGGACGATGTGGAGGGAGCCTCACTCTGTGTCTGACCCCAGAATTATGAAATTCGATGAAGTGGAGGGAGCTTCAATCTGGTGTGTATGTATCTTCTGTGTGGCTCACACATACCTCTTCCTCTTTTGGATTTATTTCAAGACGCTTTGAGACAGAGATAAAACAATGCTGCTTCGCCCCATCGTCCGTTCTGGAAAATGGGACCAATGCACAGTGAATCTCTCTCCACACAGACCATTACATACGCTGGTAGACATACACAGAAACAGGGATACTTTCACACAGGCCCAACACACATTGCAGTCGTCAGTTGTAATGTGAAGATCCGTCCGAACTGAAACTCCATACACACCGTCCCGTCACACACACACGGGATCAGACACAGAGTGAAGCTCCCCCTACACCGTCCCGTCACTCAATCCCGTGGTCAGATGCAGGGTGAAGCTCCCTCCACCCCATCCCATTACAGTCCCGAGGTCAGACACAGAGTGAAACTCCCTCCACACCGTTAGATCATACATTTGAGGGATTAGGCACTGAATGAATCTCCCCTGCGCACGGTCCCACCACAAACGCCCGGGGTCAGGATCAGATTGAAGGTCGTCCACTCCGCCCCAGCGCACAGTCCCTCGGTCAGCCAAAGAGTGAACTCTCGTCCACACCGCGCTGTTACACACTCACGGGGTCAGACACAGAGTGAATCTGCCGCCTCACAGTCCGATAACACAGTAACGGATTCAGAAAAAGCGCGAATTTCCCTCTTCACTCTCTCTCTCCCCTCTCATCACTCACCAGCAATTCAGCGTTTCTGTAATCTCAAACTGTGTGTCTCTGTGTGTGAGACCAGTGGTGGAACAGAGGAGGGGGGGCGGGGAGTGAGGGCTGTGGAGGGGTGGTGAGTTTGCAGTAACTGGGAAAAAGAGGTGTGAAACCACTCGACCGGTCTGTACACAAAGAGACGTAGAGAAGCTGAGAACCGAGAGATCAATATCCGGTGGAAATGAGCAGAAATAACACTAACGGTGGGCCAGGAGCTTGACACTGTGTGATTTGACGGCGTGGAGGGAGTTAAACTCTGTATCTGACCCCGGGATTGTGCGATGGGACGGTGCGGAAGGAGATTCACTCTCTATCTGACTCCGTGAATATGTAATGGGACAGTGTGGAGGGACATTCACTCAGTGTCTGACCCCCGGTGTGTATGATGAGACGGTGTGGAAGGTGATTCACTCTGTGTCCGACCCCGGGTTTGAAATCGCATTTGAGTGGAAGTTAGTGGGATTATATTTTGAATCTTCAAGGAGGAGATTCTCAGGTGAGAGAGGCGCAGAACTGTTGTTGATTTGTTTTCCGTTTATTTATTGGAGTACATTGTCCAGTTCTGGTTGCTTCACTATAGGAAGGATGTGGAAGCACTGGAAAGGGTACGAAGTAGATTTACCTTGATACTGCCTTGTTTAGAGTGTATTCATTTTGATCAGAGATTAAGGGAGCTGGGGCTTTATTCTTTGGAAGGAAGGAAGATGTCATGTTCCGGTCCGTAAAGTCCGTGTTCCAGTTCACGGTCCGCTCCGTGTAATCCGGACTCCAAGTCTTATGGCTGTCCGTTGTTTCAGTTGGGCGTAATCACAGGTACTTGATCCTCATGTTGGGGCTGCAGTGAAAGTGGCCCTCGGTTCGAGTGTGGTTGCTGGTTCGTCTCGTCGGTATGCTGTCCTCGTCTTCTGTGGGGTATGTCAGGCCGTTCTTGCCGTTACCCTACGGTGGGATCAGTCCCTTCCAGTCCTTGTTTCCGTGGGGTAAGTCAGGCCGTCCTTGCCGTTACCCTGCGGTGGGATCAGTCCAATCCTGTCCTTGCCGTTACCCTACGGTGGGATCTGTCCCTTCCTGTCCTTGCCGTTACCCTACGGTGGGATCTGTCCCTTCCTGTCCTTTCCGTTACCCTACGGTGGGATCAGTCCCTTCCTGTCCTTGCCGTTATCCTACAGTGGGATCTGTCCCTCCATATCCTTGCCTCCGTTGGGTAAACCAGGCCGTCTTTGCTATTACCCTGAGGCTGGACTGTTCCCTTCCTTCCCTCTGAAGCCTAGCCTGTAGCCCTGCCTGCAACCCACGCCTGAAGCCTTGCCGGCTACCCACGCCTGAACCTTTGCCGGCAACCCACGCCTGAAGCCTTGCCTGCGACCCAAGCCTGAACCTTTGCCGGCTACCCACGCCTGAACCTTTGCCGGCTACCCACGCCTGTACCTTTGCCGGCTACCCACGCCTGTACCTTTGCCGGTTACCCACGCCTGCATCTTCGCCTGAATCGCCGGTGCGGAGAGAGAATCACTCTGTGTCTGACTGCGGAAGAGTGTAACGGGACGGTGTGGAGGGCGATTCACTCTATGACTGACACAAGGGGATCTGGAGGGAGATTTACTCTGGGTCTGACCCGGAAAGGTGTGTTTGGAAATTGTGTCGGGAGTTACACTCTGTATCTGAAACGTGATTGTGTGATTGTGCGTGTGTGAAGTTTGACGGAGATTCACTTGTGTCTGAACCCGGAGCTGTGTGATGAGACGATGTAGAGAGAGTTCGCCCATTGTGTGTGACGGGACTTTGTGGAGGAGCTTCAGTCTCTGTCGGACCACGCAGGTGTGTGTGATGGGACGGTGTGGAGGGAGATTCACTCTGTGTCTGAACCCGGGAGTGTGTGATGGGACGGTGTGCAGGGGGATTCACTCTATCTCTGACCCCGGGAGTATGTAATGGGACGGTGTGGAGGATGATCCTATCTGTTTTGACCACGGGAGTGTGTGATGGGACGGTGTGGAGGGAGATTCACTCTGTGTCTGACCCCGGGAGTGTGTGATGGGACGGTGTGGAGGGAGTTTCACTCTGTGTCTGACCCCGGGAGAGTGTGATGGGACGGTGTGGAGGGAGATTCACTCTGTGTCTGACCTCGGGAGTGTGTGATGGGACGGTGTGGAGTGAGATTCACTCTGTGTCTGACCCCGGGAGTGTGTGATGGGACGGTGTGGAAGCAGCTTTACTCTGTGCCTAACGCTGTTTGTATGTGCTGGGATTGTGTTTTGGGATCTTGAATTTGTGTCTGATCCCAGGAACGTGTTTCGGGAAACTGTGTTGGAGTCTTCTCTGTGTGTCTGACAACAGGACTATTTGCTGGTACAGTGCAGAGCCAGCTTCACTCTGTCTCTATCCCGGACAAGTCTGTGTGATCGGACATTTCGGAGGGATCTTCACCTTACAACTGACACCGGGAGTCTGTGATGGGCCGGTGTGAAAGATCCCCTTCAGTTTCTGACGACCTGCGGATGGAATTAACGGTGTGCAGACAGATTTACTGCTCATTGGTCCTATTTTCCAGAACAGACGATCGATCGAAGCAGCATTCATCTAATTCTGTTTCATAGCGTCTGGAAATACATTCACAACACAGACGAGATATGTGTGAGCCACACAAAAGATACATACACACCAGACAGAAACTCCCTCCAGTCCATACCATTCCCTAATTCCGCGGTCAGACGCACAGAGGAGGTCCCTCCACACCGTCCCATCAGACACTCCCGGGGCCAGACACAGAGTGAATCTCCCTCCACACCGTCCCATCACACACTCCCGTGGTCAACACAGATTGAATCTTCCTCCACACCGTCCCATTACACACTCCCGGGGTCAGAGACAGAGTGAATCCCCTTCCACACCGTCCCATTACACACACCCGGGGACAGACACAGAGTGAATCCCGCTCCACACCGTCCCATCACACACTCCCGTGGTCAGACATAGATTGAAACTTCCTCCACACCGTCCCATCACACACTCCCGGGGACAGACACAGAGTGAATCTCCCTCCAAACTGTCCCATCACACACTCCCGTGGTCAGACATAGAGTGAAACTTCCTCCACACCGTGCCATCACACACTCCCGGGGACAGACATAGAGTGAATCTTCCTCCACACCGTCCCATCACACACTCCCGTGTTCAGACATAGAGTGAAACTCCCTGCAGATCGAACCATCACACACTCCCATGGTTAGACACATATTGAGGCTCTCTCCAAACCGTCCCATCACACTTCCCCGGCGTCAGACACGTGTTGCTGCATTCTATTCACAGTCACGTCACATACTAACGGGGTCAGATGCGGAGTTATTCTACCTCCACACCGTTCCAGCACAAACAATGTGCTTTCAGACACATGGTGAAGCTCCATCCACGAGGTCCCATCACACGCTCCCGTTGTCAGACACAGGGTGTAATTCCCCCCATACTGCCTGATCGCACACTCCTGGGGTCAAACACAGAGTGTAGTTCCCTCCACACCGTCCCATCACACACTCCCGTGGTCATACACAGAGTTTAGCCCCTCCACACCGTCACATCACACACTCCCGGGGTCAGACACAGGGTCAAACTCCTGGCCCACCGTTGGTGTTATTTCTGCTCATTTCCACCGGATATCGATCTCTCGATTCTCAGCTTCTCTACGTCTCTGTGTGTACAGGCCGGTCGTGTGATTTCACACCCTATTCTCCCAGTGACTGAAAACTCACCACCCCTCCACAGCCCTCACTCCCCTCCCCCTCCCTCTGTTCCACCTCTGATCTCACACAGACTTATTATCTCTGAGACAGACACACTTTTGGGGACTAGAGGAAAGCTGAAGTGCTGGTGATTGGTGAGAGGGGTGAGAGGGAGTGAAGAGGGAGATTCGCTCTGTTACTGAATCCGTTACTGTGTTATCGGACTGTGAGGTGGCAGATTCACTCTGTGTCTGACCGCGAGAGTGTGTGATAGGGCGTTGTGGACTAGAGTTCATACTTTGTCTGACCGAGGGACTGTGCGCTGGGGTGGAGTGGACGGACATTCAATTTGATCCTGACCACGGGCGAGGGTGGTGGGACCGTGCGCAGGGATTCATTCAGTGTCTAAACCCGCAAATGTGTGATCTAACGGTGTGGAGGGAGATTCACTCTGTCTCTTTACCGCCAAGTATCTGTGATTGGGCCGTTCGGACGGATCTTCTGTTTGCAAATGACGCCGGGAATGTGTGATGGGTCGGTGTGAAAGGATCCCCATTTGAGTCTGACAACCGGGGATGCAATGGACGGTGTGGAGAGAGATTCACTGTGCATTGCTCCCATTTTCCAGAACAGACAGTGGGGCGAGGCAGCTTTGTTCTAACTCTGTTTCAAAGCATCTTGAAATAAATTCAAAACAGGAAGAGGTATGTGTGAGCCACACAGAAGATTCATACACACCAGACTGAAGCTCCCTCCACTCCATACCATTCCATAATTCCGGGGTCAGACACAGAGTGAATCTCCCTCCACATCGTCCCATCACACAGTACCTGAGCCAGACACAAAGGGAATCTCCCTCGACACCGTCCCATCCTACACGACCAGGGGTAAGATACAGAGGGAATCTCCTTCCACACCGTCCCATCACACACTCCCGGTCTCAGACACAGAGTGAAGCTCCTTCCACACCATCCAATCACACACTCCCAGGATCGGAGACAGAGTGATTCTCCCTCCACACGGACCGATCACACAATCCGGGGGTCATACACAGACTCCCAAGGTTGGACTCATATTGAAGCTCTCCCCAACCGTCTCAGTACACTCTCCTGGTGTCAGACACTAGGAGAATCTCCCTCCAAACTGTCCCATCACAATGCCTCGGGGTCAGACACAGAATGCATCTCCCACCACACCATCGGATCACACACTGCCTGAGTTAGACACAGAGTTTAGCTCCCTCCACACCGTCAGATCACACACCTCCGGGGACAGACACATGGTCAATCTCTTTGCAGACCGTTGGTGTTATTTCTGATCACTTCCACCGGATATTGATCTCTCGGTCCTCAGCTTCTCTACGTCTCTGCGAGTACAGGCCGGTCGTGTGGTTTCATACCACTTTCACCCAGTGACTCCAAACTCACCAGCCCTCCACAGACCTCACTCACCTCCCCCTCCCTCCTCAGTTCTACCTCTGGTCTCACACACACTTATTATCTCTGAGACAGACACATTGTTGGAGACTACAGGAACGGTGATGGGCTGGTGATTGGTGAGAGGGAGAGAATGAGGAAAGAGGGAGATACGCTCTTTTTCTGAATCCGTTACTGTGTTATCGGGCTGTGAGGCGGCAGATTCACTCTGTGCCTGACCACGGGATGTGTGATGGGCCGTGGTGGAGGGGGCTGCACTAATGTCTGACACCAGGCGTGTTTGTGCCGAGGGCGCAATCACACTATCTCTCTCACTTTCTCTCTTTCTCACACACACACACACACACACACACACACACACACACACACACACACACACACACACACACACACACACACACACACACACACACACACACACACACACACACACCGCCTCCGGTACATCGCCTCCCATACCACCACCCCCTTAGCCACTTCCCTCACCCCGATTTCAAAAACCCCCCATTTCCTTTCACTTTCCCCCATTGCTTTCTGTGGAGGATGTAACTAATCCCCACTGTCCAGTGGGCCTCGACTTTCCCGGGAACCCACACACGTCCCGGGCACATTTCAGTCCGGTAACGTTCACTGTGAGCGGGAGAGATGGGAGTAGAGAGTGTGGGAAGGCAAAAAGAGAAGGCTTAGTGAGGAGGGCAGGGAGAGAGAAAGGCAGAGGAGAGATGGGAGCGGTTTCAAAAGGACAGCTGGAGAGAGGGGCGAAATTGAATCTCTCCAACAATCCTCCCTCTCTACCCCGTCTCCCCATTCTCTCCCAGTCCTTGCCCTCCCCTTCATTCAGTGATACCCCTTTGTGACCCCTGTAAATCACGACTCTCTTTCCGCCATACCCAAACCTTCCCCTCATTCCCTCCTCACTCTGATTCACCCCACTCTCACTACTCTTCCCTCCGCCACTCTCATCGGTCCAGACCACCCCTCTCACTCTCTGAATGTCCTTTTCCCCCAGCACTTCTTCCTCCTGCTCTCGGGTCCTCTCTTTATCAGCCCTTAGCCTTCCCCTCACTCCCTCCTCCCTCTGTTTCTCCCCATTCTCACTACTCTTCCCCCCGTCACTCTCTGCGGTCCAGACCACCTCCTCTCACACCCTGAATGTCCTTTTCCCCCAGCACTTCCTCCTCCTGCTCTCGGGTCCTCGCTTTATCAACAGCCCATCTGGTGTTTGTCTGAGTCGGTCTTATCCGCTTGTCAAAACGGGCTTCCTCTGACAACGGTTACTTCCCCTCGCTGAGCTCAGAGACGCAGAGGATCCTCGACAGGATGGACGACAGAGAGTGCGGTTGGGAGACTGTAGGTCTGACACGGTGGTCAGTAGCACAGGAGCGCCACAGGGAACCGTACTCTCTCCGGTCCTGTTCACCCTGTACACATCAGACTTCCAATATAACTCGGAGTCCTGCCATGTGCAGAAGTTCGCTGATGACACGGCCATAGTGGGGTGTGTCAGGAATGGACAGGAGGAGGAGTATAGGAAACTGATACAGGACTTTGTGATATGGTGCAACTCAAACTACCTGCGTCTCAATATCAACAAGACCAAGGAGATGGTGGTGGACTTTAGGAGATCTAGGCCTCATATGGAGCCAGTGATCATTAATGGAGAATGTGTGGAGCAGGTTAAGACCTACAAGTATCTGGGAGTACAGTTAGACGAGAAGCTAGACTGGACTGCCAACACAGATGCCTTGTGCAGGAAGGCACAGAGTCGACTGTACTTCCTAAGAAGGTTGGCGTCATTCAATGTCTGCAGTGAGATGCTGAAGATGTTCTATAGGTCAGTTGTTGAGAGCGCCCTCTTCTTTGTGGTGGCGTGTTGGGGAGGAAGCATTAAGAAGAAGGACGCCTCACGTCTTAATAAGCTGGTAAGGAGGGCGGGCTCTGTCGTGGGCAAAGTACTGGAGAGTTTAACATCGGTAGCTGAGCGAAGGGCGCTGAGTAGGCAACGGTCAATTATGGAAAACCCTGAACATCCTCTACATAGCACCATCCAGAGACAGAGAAGCAGTTTCAGTGACAGGTTACTGTCGATGCAATGCTCCTCAGACAGGATGAAGAGGTCAATACTCCCCAATGCCATTAGGCTTTACAATTCAACTGCCAGGACTTAAGAATTTTTTTAAAGCTATTATTAATGCTTTCTGAGTTAGTGATTTAGATGCATATCATATTATTACTGAGTTAAGTATTGTATGTAATGAGTTTTTTTTTTGCTACAACAAGTGTATGGGACATTGGAAAAAAATGTTGAATTTCCCCATGGGGATGAATAAAGTATCTATCTATCTATCTATCTATCTATCTATCTATCTATCTATCTATCTATCTATCTATCTATCTATCTATCTATCTATCTATCTATCTATCTATCTAATGTGCAGCTTGTAAAACCTGACTCACCGTCTCATCGAGAAGTGAATGGGGCAGAGACGGAGGGTGGGAGCTTCAATCTCTTTCAGACACAGGGAGTGTGTGATGGGACTGTGTGGAGGGAGCTTCACTCTGTGTCTGACCCCGGGAGTGTGTGATGGGACGGTGTGGAGGAAGATACACTCTGTGTCTGACCCCGGAAGTGTGTGATGGGACGGTGTGGAGGGAGCTTCACTCTGTGTCTGCGCTGGGAGTGTGTGATGTGGCGGTGTGAAGCGAGGTTTACTCTGTGTCTGACCCTCACTGTTCTGTCCCCAGCTGAACCTGATGTAACGTACGGGTAAATTAATTTCAACACCGTCCCTGAGCCCCAGGTCCGGACAGATCGAGGTTAGTTTCATCTTTGTCGGTTTGTCCCTGTTTAGGTGACGTGTCCAATCCTGTCGAGAGATCTCGGGGCAAACGTACAGTTGACCCTAATGATTCCCTGTTTGAGAATAACATGGAGGGAACGCGTGAGAGATGCGATGACGGGGAAATACTGTTTGATCGTCGGTGCGGAACGTTGCACCCTGGGAGGGGCGGAATAGAGGGAGTGCCGTGCGATGGGATGGGAAAGATCGGCGAGTAGAGATGGCATGGGACGGGCCGTGTAGAGGAAGCGGCGATGTTGAGCGAGCGCCGTGGGGCGGAGATGAGTTAGTTCCGTGTAGGCGTGGTGAGGAGTGAGGACAGTGGCAGAGACAGGGAGTAGGGAGCGCGGTATAAAACCTTGACCCCTCTCGCTCTTTTCTAACCCCAGTCTCTTTGCCTTCTTTCCCCTTCTCTCGCCTCCCTGCCATTCTCTCACCCCGTCTCCTCTCGCCGTCTCTGCACTGTCCCTCCCTCATACTATTTCCCCTACTGACTCACACTGTGCACTTCTATTCGCCTTCTCTCATTGTCCCCGTCTCTCCTTTATCACAGTTACCGTCTCTATCACTCCTGGTTTCTCCATCGCACTCTTTTTCTCTCTCTCTGTTAACTCTCATTCCAACCCGCCCACATCTCCCGTTCTTCCTACCTCTCTATGTCCGTTTGCCGCTCATTTCCCCTCGCTCCTTCCCCTCCTTTCTATCCACCCTTCTCTCCCACTTCCCGAGGCTCTCCCCCTCGCTCTTCCCCTCTCTCTGAAATATCCTTGTTCTCTGTTCCTTGTCTCTCTCCCACTCTTCTACCCTCCCTCGCTCTCCCCTCTCATTCCCCTAACTCACCGCATTCCGCTCTCCCCGACTCACACTCCCCCCTCCCCTCCCACTCTTTCCCCATCTTTCTCTTGCATTTTCCTGCCCAATGCCCACATCGCACTCTTCCCTCTCTGCCCATCGAATTCACCTCCTCTCTGACCTCACGTCTCTGTCCTCTCTCTCCCCTCTTCTCCCTCACAGTCTCTCACGGTCTCATCCCTTTTCTCCCTCTCACGTATCCCTCTCTCTCTTCCCTCACACCCTCTCTCTTCTATCACCGACTCCCTCCCCCATTCCCTATCGCTCCCACTCTCTTCCTGATCAGCCTGTCCGACTCTCTCTCCCAGACGGTCTGAACTCCACCTACACAGAGCTGAGCGTTCCGAAAGAGGAACCCCGCATCGATGAGGATGAGGATGCTCCCATTTCCTCGGGACCCGGCGGGTTATCGACCACTGCACAAACAGGTCAGAGGTCACAGAGATGACGTCATTCTGGAGGGGTCACGTACCATAGTCTCAAGAGTCCGACTTTCTAATGTATATGTCTCGACCACGTCCTCTATCAGCTCGGTCCATAGACCGACCACTATCGGGTAAAAAAAAAGCTGTCATTCTGCTCCATAATTTATCCCCTTTTTCCTCTCACCATAGACTTGTTAAATTCAGTGTACATTTTTTCAACCAATCAGGATGAACAGGTCATTTACAATCAAATCGGTCAGTCTAATCTCCCTGGGCCCCACCCCATTGTACAGAGCATCCCAACAATAGCTCATTGAAGTCCCTGTACATCACGTCTAGTACACTGCCCTCATCGTCCGTCTTGTTGCCTCACTCCAAAGATGGAAATCTGTCATGTTGCCTCCGTGGACAGTGTCCACATTTCCTGCTGCCTCAGTGCATACACCCCCGCCCAACCCAGACTCCCTCTCAGCGGGGAGAAAGATACAAAAGCACTTCCCACCAGGCTGAAGCTCGGCCTCTACACGAACGCCCCCCTTGGACGATCAGATGGACTTCTGACCCCACGATCTACCTCGTCATGGCCCCTTGCACCTTATCGTCTGCCTGCACTGCCCTCTCTCTGTGACTGTGACACTTTACTCCGCATTCTGTGATTGTTTTACGCTGTTCTATTCCTATGAAAGGATTTGTATCTGTGGATGCAACTGGGAACTCGACTGCCTGTGATGTAGGCGGGTGGGTTAGAAACGTACAGCACAACACAGGCCCTTCGGCCCAGAACACTGTGCCGGACATTTCCCTAACTTAGGACTACCAAGGCTTGAACCGTATCCCTCTATTATTCTAAGCTCCATGTAGCCATCCAGAACCATAGAACCATTGAACATTACAACACAGAAACAGGCCTTTTGGCCCTTCTTGGCTGTGCCGAACCATTTTTCCGCCTAGTCCTACTGACCTGCACCTGGGTCACATCTCCCCAAACCCTCTTATCCATATACCAGACCAAGTTTTTTCTTAAATATCAAAAGTGAGCCCACATTCACCACTTCATCTGGTAGCTCATTCCACACTCCCACCACTCTCTGTGTAAAAAAAAAAATCCCCGTAATGTTCCCATTAAACTTTTCCCCCTTCGCACTTATCCAATGACCTCTGTTTTTTTTTTTCTCCCCTAACCTCAGTGGAAAAAACCTGCTTGCATTCACTCTATCTATACCCATCATAATTTTATGCACCTCTATCAAATCACCCCTCATTCTCCTACGCTCCATGGAATAAGGTCCTAACCTATTCAAACTGTCTCTGTAACTCAGTTTCTCAAGTCCCGGCAACATCCTTGTAAACCTTCTCTGCACTCTTTCAACCTTATTAATATCCTTCTTGTAATCCGGTGACCAAAACTGCACACAATACTCCAAATTCGGTCTCATCAATGTCTTATACAACCTCACCATTACATTCCAACTCTTATACTCCATCTGCCCGAAAAGGCTAAGGTACCAAAAGCTCTCTTTACGACCCTATCTACCTGTGACGCCACTTTTAGGGAATTATATATCTGTACTCCCAGATCCGTCTGTTCTCCTGCACTCCTCAGTGTCCCACCATTTACCTTGCATGTTCTACCTTGGTTTGACCTTCCGAAGTGCAATACCTCACACTTGTCCGCAGTCTCTTAAGTCTCTTAAAATAACCTATCGTTTTTGCCTACACAACCGCCACCGGCAACTCATTCCACGCACTCACCACTCTCTGCGTAAAAAAAAAACTTATTCCTGAAATTTCCTCTGTAACTACTTACGAGCACCTCAAAACAGTTTCCTTTCGTGCTAGCCATTTCAGCCCTGGGGAAAAATGCCTCTGATCGTCCACACGATCAATGCCTCTCATTACCTTGTACACCTCTATCAGTTCACTTCTCATCCTTCGTCGCTCCAAGGAGAAAAGGCTGAGTTCACACAACCTATTCTCACAAGGCACGTTCCCCAATCCCTTCTGCACTCTTCCTATGCGTTCCACGTCCTTCCTATAGTGAGGCGACCAGAACTGAGCCCAACACTGCACGTGGTGTCTGACCAGAGTCCTGTACAGCTGTAACATTATCTCTCGGCTCTTAAATGTATATACATGATTTGGATGAAGTTGTAGACGGCTGGCTTAGCAGCTTTACAGATGATACGGCGAGAGGCGGTGCTGCGGAGAGCGGAGACGACTGGCCAAGAATTCAGTGGGATGTGGATCAGTTACAGATATGGTTTGGAGACCGGGCAGATGCAGTTTAACCCGGACAAACCTAAAATGTGGCACTTTGGTAGGTCAAATGAAAGAAATGACACACTATCAAAGCCAAGACCCGAAACAGTGTTGAAACATAGAAACAACGAAAACCTACAGCACAATACAGGCCCTTCGGTTGGTAACGATGTGCCGAACATGTCCTTCCTTTAGATGGGCACAGGATCGTGGGCTCCATGTTCATAGCTCCCTGAACGTGGCTGCACAGTTTGATGGGATGGTTGAGAAGTCCGATGGCATTCTTGCCTTTATTAGTCGGGACATTGAGTACGAATGTCAGGGAGTTAGATTGCAATTTTACAAAAAGGCAGAGTCAGGCGTATTGTATACAGTTCTGGTCCGCCCATTATCGGAAAGATGTCAGGGCGTTGGGGAGCCTCCGGAGAGTTTTAACAGGACTCTGCCGTGATTCTATGACATGTGTTACAACGAGAGGTCGGACACCTGGGTTGCTTCCTCTGGAGCGAAGGAGGCTCAGGGGAGATCTGATTGATCTCTGGAATCCGTCAGACAACTGTCCGTCTTTGCCAAGTCAAGGAATTTGGACTCTCGGCGATGACGGCTGAAATTAGATGAGATTGAGAGAGGGAGCTGGTGATCGTGGTGGAAGGAGAGAGCGCGGATGGTGGGTGGGAGGAAGAGCCAGTGGCAGTCACGGCTGATTTCACGCACATGCTGAATGGTCTCTCTAAAGGTCTACAGAAGCAGAGGCCGATGGAGAACAATGGAAATGGATCGTACCGCAAGATCTGCCTACTCTGCTAATTTCCGCCCATCATCATTGCGATCGTGGCCGAGCTCTCAATCCATAGTCAGTGAAACGGGCTCAGGGTCCAGCCAGACGGTAATTAAACAGAAATGGAATGAAGTGTGATTATAAAACCTCACAGTGATGCCGACACGTAAGGGGCCTTGTCAGGGAACGGCTGCTGCTTCTCGATTACCTTCGTCTGGTCAGCGTGAGTGATGAGTTGATAGAGCGGAGTTACAGGCAGGTATTCACACCGGGGCCAGGGAAGGCAGACAAGTGGGTCACAGTTAGGAAAGGGAAGAGGAAGAGTCATGCACTAGAAAGTACCCCAGTGGTTGTACCCCTTGACAGTAAGTACTCCTGTTTGAGAACTGTTGGGGGGAGGACAGCCGACCGGGGGGGAAGGAACAGTGGCCGTGCCTCCGGTACAGATTCCGGCCCTGTAGCTCAGAAGGGTAGGGAAAGGAAGAGGAAGGCAATAGTTATAGGGGACTCGATAGTTAGGGGGTCAGATAGTCGAATTTGTGGACGGGGTCAGGAGATCCGGATGTTAGTTTGCCTCCCTGGTGCCAGGGTCCGGGATGTTTCTGATCGCTTCCAAGATATTCTGAAGTGGGAGGGTGAGGATCCAGAGGTTGCGGTACATATAGTTATCAGTGACATTGGTAGGAAAAAGAAAGAGGTCCTGAAAGGAGAAT
The DNA here is from genome assembly GCF_048418815.1 of Hemitrygon akajei. Lineage (NCBI taxonomy): Eukaryota > Metazoa > Chordata > Chondrichthyes > Myliobatiformes > Dasyatidae > Hemitrygon > Hemitrygon akajei. Next base: position 3,827,814 of record NW_027331929.1, read on the forward strand.
ATAGGAAGTTAGGAAGAGAATTGAGAAGAAGGACAGCAAAGGTAGTAATCTCGGGTTACTGCCTGTGCCGCGCGACAGTGACGGTAGGAATGGAATGAGGTGGAGGATCAATGCGTGGCTGAGGGATTGGAGCAGGGGGCAGGGACTCAGATTTCTGGATCATTGGGACCTCTTTTGGGGCAGGTGTGACCTGTACAAAAAAGGACGGGTTACACTTGACTCCTAAGGGGACAAATATCCTAACGGGGAGAACTGCTACGGCTAGAGTGGTTGGAGGTGGGAATTAAACAGAAGTGACCAGGAGAGAGGAGGTTAGGTAAGAAATAGAGGAAGTTAGTAGACTGCCTGTGAGGGACGATTGGCAGGTGATAGAGAAGGAGAATGCTCAGACCGGGGATGTAGGGGAGAAGGAAGAAAAATATAATAAAGTTGTTTGCACTGATAGGGATAAACAGAGAGTAAGAGGTTCCGACTTTCTTAAATGTATCTATTTTAATGCTAGGAACATTGTAAGATAGGGGGATAAGCTCAGAGTATGGAATGATACCTGGAAATATGACGTTGTAGCTGTTAGTGAAACGTGGTTGCAGGAGGTGTGTCATTGGCAACTAAATATTCCTGGATTTCGTTGCTCAGGTGTGATGGAATCGGAAGGGCAAGAGGGGGAGATGTTGCATTTCTTGTCAGAGAAAATATTACAGTGATTCTTTGGCAGGATAGATTAGAGAGCTCGTCTAGGGAGTCTATTTGGGTAGAATTGAGTAACGGGAAAGGTATAGTAACACTTGTAGGGGTGTATTATAGACAAACTAATGGGGAGTGGGAATTGGAGGAACAAATTTGTAAGGAAATATCAGGTATTTATAGTGAGTATAAGGTTGTGATTGAGCAAGATTTTAGTTTTCCACACATAGGCTGGGAAGCCAATTCTGTAAAAGGGATGCACGGTTGGCAGTTTGCGAAATGTGTGCAGGATAGTTTTTTGCAGTAAAACAAAGAGGTACCAACCAGAGCCGGGACAGTGTTGGATCACCAGTTAGGGAATGAGGTAGGTCAGGTGACGGAGGCATGTGTTGGGGAGCACTTCGTGACCAGTGATCACAATGCCTTTAGTTTCAATATCATTATGGAGAAAGATCGGACTGGACCCAAGGTTGAGATTTTTGATTGGAGAAAGGCTAACTTTGAGGAGATGCGAAATGATTTGGAAGGAGTCGATTGGGACAATTTGTTTTATGGGGAAGATGCAATAGAGAAATGTAGGTTACTTAAAGGTGAAATTTTGAGCGTACAGAATCTTTGTGTTTCAGTCAGTTTCAAAGTAAAGGTTAAAGTTTTAAAGAACATTGGTTCTCAAGGGAATTTGGAAACTTGGTTCGGAAAAAGAGAGAGATCTACAACAAATATAGGCATGATGGAATAGACGAGCTGCTAGAGGAATATAAACCATATAAAAAGAATCCTTAGAAAGAAATTAGAGAAGCTAAAAGAAGATATGAGTTTGCTTTGACAAGTAAGGTGACAATAAATCCAAAGGGTTTCTACAGTTATATAAATGGCAAAAAGATATGAAGGGATCACATTGGTCCCTTAGAGAGCCAGAGTGCACAGTTATGTGTGGAGCCAAAAGACATGGGGGAGATTTTGAATAATTTATTTTCTAAGGTATTCACTAAGGAGAAGGATATTGAATTGTGTAAGGTGAGGGAAGAAAATAGGGCATTTATGGAATCTATGATGATTAAAGAAGAGGAAGTACTGGCGCATTTATAGAATATAAAGGTGGATAAGTCTCCGGGACCTAAATGGATATTCCATCGGATCTTGAGGGAAGTCAGTGTAGAAATAGCAGGGACTCTGACAGAAATATATCAAATATCATTAGAAACGGGGATGGTGCCGAAGGATTGGCGTATTGCTCATGTTGTTCCATTGTTTAAAAAAGTTTCAAAGAGTACATCTATCAATTATCGTCCTGTAAGTTTTACGTTAGTGGTGGGTAAATCAACGGAAAATTTTGTTAGAGATGGCATCTCTGATTATCTGGATAGACAGTGTCTGAATAGAAACACTCAGCATGGATTTGTACGTGGAAGGTCATGGCTAAACGCTCCAGCACAAGACTAAATAATAAAAAGGCTTAATGGTGATCCCTGTCCAGTACCACGAGAAAGTTTAAAGAAAAGACTAACAAATATTAGTAATGACCGTGACAATAGGGTTATTTGAATAGTTTGAATCCATTTGTTGTTACCAAAACTATTTACTTCTAACACTTTAAACAAATATGGCCACTCGACTCTGTAAAATGTCTTTTCTACATACAGATAGATAACACATTGAGGTTGCTTAATAGTTCATTTAATAGTGAAATAGATCTATATGATGAGCATTCAACAGGATCATAATCTTTTTTAAGAATTAAGGAAATACTTGCTTCATAAAAAGAAAGTAAATTATCCTTCTCAAAAGATTCATGGAATATTAATTCATGGAGATAGTAATCTTGCATTTTTTTTTTTTGAAAAATCCCACCGAATAACCGTCATGTCCAGGAGCTTTACCTGATTGCACTGATAAAACAGCTTTCTGAATTAATTGCTCGGTAATTGGAGCATCAAGCATCTGTTGATAATGATCAGAAATTTGTGGAAATTTAATCTTATGTAAAATAAAAAGCCTCCATTTTGGAGGAACCTGCAACAAATTGATATCTATAAAGATCAGAATAAAACTCTTGAAAAGTATTATTAATATCCTCATAGTTATTTACTATATCTCCATTATTTTTAAGAATCGTTAAAAGATTTCTTTTAGCTCTAGCTGCTCTTAATGGGGAATCTAAGACATTATTATTTTTATCCACAAAAAATTAAAATTTACCTTTCAGGTTAACCATATATATTTCAATAGGATATGTTAGTAATACGTTATACTGTGATTGTAATTCTATTCTTTTAAACGAAGCAAGATTTGGAGAGGTTTCATTAATGTTATCTAATTCTTTAATTCGCTTAGAAATTTTATCTAATTCCATTCTTGTTCGTTTCTTAAATTTAGCTGTATACGATATAATTTGGCCACGTCAATAAGCTTTTAAAGTATCCCAAATTACTAACATTGAGACTTTTCCTATATTGTTAAAGAGAAAATAAAAGCTCTTTTATCTGTGTTTCAATAAACTGGACACATTCTGAACTTTGTAATAAATGTTATGCGAAGCGCCAAAATGGTCTTTCAATTCAAATGTTAAGATTAAAGGGGCATGATCAGAGATAGCAATCGCATCATACTCACGTTTCTGAACATTATATAACAGTCGAGGGTCGACTGTTAAATAGTCGATTCAAGACTACTTATTATGAACATGTGAGAAAAAAGAATATTCTCTATCACTAGGATGTATGTGCCTCCAGATTTCAATTAAAATATAATCGTTTAAAAAGGAATTAGTAAGTGATGCAGAACGATTAGGGACTCAATGTTTGGATGATATTATCTATTAAAGGATTTAAAAAATCACCACCCATTAATAACATATATTCATTTAAATCAGGCAACATAGCAAAAAGGCTTTAAAAAATGACGGATCGTCAACGTTTGATCCATAAATTTGAACCAAAACCATTTTCCTATTACAAACTATTCCTTTAATAATTAAAAATCTACCATTAATATCGGCTATAATATCTTCCTGATTAAAAGGAATATTGGAATCATTGAAAATTGAGACTCCTCTAGTTTTAATGTGGTAGTTTGCATGAAACTGACGATCCCTCGAAAATTCAAAAAAACATTTTTTATCACATAACCTGACATGCGTCTCTGTCAGGGTGGAATCGATTTATAACATTAAATGTTTTCTTACGCATCATAAACCGCGAAAATTCCGAGTTAAAACATTTACCTGTTTAGATATCATCATGAAACTTTGTATCGAAAAAGAGTTTTTAGACGCACGTCAGGATAAGGTGATCGAAAATGGCGGAGATGAACAACAATAAAAATAATTAGAGTATGCTCCGGGATTCCATAACGGGGGTGAAAAAAGAAAAAAAAAACTCACCCAGACGACAAAGCCCGGAAATAAAGTTGATATCCATCAACGCAAGCCCCAAATAAAGCATAGATACTGATATAGCTCCGCCTACTTGAAAAATAAAAAAGTAATCTCTGTCTCCCTCTGCCGAACATAAATCTCATTACAGTCGTCATATTAGATAAGTGAAGAAAAACAAATCAAAACGATTCTTGAAGTATTTGCACAAAAGAAAAACAATCGCCAACTTTAAATTATCCAATCTGTTTTTAAAACAGAAAAAAACAAGTAATTAAGTAAACGATCTTCAATACAGGATATTAGAAAAACAATTAATTCATTTAAATGCTGCAGAAAGATAAAAAGTTCCAGAAAGTTCAAACTTAACTACAGCCTATCAAGAGTTTTCCCACTATATTTTCAGGTTAAAAACGTCCAAACCAGTCTTTTTCAAAAATGAAAATGAATTTTAAGGGAAATACTTTCTGTGACCACCAGATCTTCCAGTCTTATCAGTCTTTACACCATGAGGCACTCAATCCATTATAAGTCATTCAAACTTCAAACTTCAGACTCGTGGACAGTGAAATATTGGCACAAACGGAAAAACAATCGCCATCTTTAAATTGTCCAGTCTTTCTTTCAAAGGTAAATAAATCCAAGCAACAAAAAAACGTTAAAAAACATATACAACAACAAAAAAACTGTTGGTTCAATTAAATGCTGCAGAAATAAACCTAAAATGTTCAGAATTATCTACAGTCTTTCAACAGTTCTCCCGCTATATCTTCGAAGGTTAAAACCATCCAAAACCAGTCTTTTTCGAAGCTAAGAATACATTTTTAGTTATAAACTTTCTATCACCATCAAATCTTCCAATTTCATCACTTTACAGCACGTAACAGTCAAATTATTATAAATCATTCAAACTTCAGACTTCAGATTCGCCGTCGGACTCGTCAGACAAAGAGTTAATAAAACGCAATGCTTCGGCTGGATCATCGAAAATACGAGCTCCAGAATTTTTAACAAGAAGCCTTAATTTGGCTGGGTATTGTAATATTGGGAAGGGCTTTTTTTGAAAAGCTAATTTCAGAGAAGAAGCAAATGCTGCACGTTTCTGAACAATTTCACATGGAAATTCATGAACAAAAAAACGAACTTCTGCACCTTGATATTGAAATAATCTTTGTTTTCATTCAAGCTGAACATTGTGGTCCTTGTCTCTAAGACGGGAAAAACGCAGAACAATATGCCTGTTTTTACCTTCATTCAAGGATTTGAAAGCACCGGTTCTGTGAGCTGATTCAAGCTCCGCGGGTTGCGAACAAACCTCCGGAATCAAAGACTGGAATATTTTAGCAAAATAATCCCGTGTGTCAGCAGATGTTGACTTCTCTTTTAATCCAACGGATCGAATATTATTCCGCCGCGATCCAGCTTCCAAATCCACGATTCGTTGTTGAGCCGTTTCCAAACGAGAAGAATGGTCAGCCGCATTTCGACTAACTTCTTTAAGATCGAGGCTCAAAGAGTTATTTATTTCTTCAAATGTCTCTTCTAGTTGAGTTATTTCAGTGCATATACAAGTTATTCGAGATTCCAATCTCCTGATCCAAAGGGGTTCTTCCGAAAACTCGTCAGCTTTTTTCAGATTTTCGGTTGGATGGGTCGGGATTTCGTCTGGTGCTCTTCGAAGTAGCCATAATTATAACTATTGTTACACAAATTCGACTGAGTAAAGTTAAAATTTCAAAGTTTAAATCGGAAAAGGGAGAGATTAAAGTCTCACATGTGCGTCAGCGGGAGGCGGATTCACATTGCAGTTGTACCAGACATCGGTGAGCCCCCGCTTGGAGTACTGTGTTCGGTTCAGGTCGCCCTGGCTGTGGGAAAGATGAGCTGGAAAGAGTGCAGAGGGAGATTTACGAGGATGTTGCCGGGATTCGAGTTGCCGAGTTGTGGAGACCGGGCTGGCGTGAGGAGTTTATTCTTTGGAGATCACTGGTGAAATTATGGAGGTGTATAAAACCCCGAGGGGTATAGGTAGAGTGAATGCGCACAGTCTTTTACCGGAGGGTGGGTAATCTGTGAACCAGAGTGCACAGGAGTGAGGTGAGAGTGGGTGGAGAGGAAACAGAGATAAAAGAGAAAGAGGGGTGGGGAACGGTGCGGGGTGGGAGAGAAGTGTGGGACAGATGGCGAGAAAGAAGTAGACTGGTGGGGAAAGAGAAATGTAGGAGAGTGTTGGGGGAATGGGATGCGAGTTGTGGAGGAGAATTGTTAGGGGAGAGACAGAGTTGCTGAAGCGGGAATGTGAGGATGAGGTGGATAAGAGTGGGGAGGAGAGAGACGGGGGAGGAAAACGGATTGTAATGTCATTCAAGTTTGCCCTACGGACTGTTGACAGAGATCCTGGATCTCTTCAGGAATATCCGTGTCCCAATGTGCAGACTTCTCGCAGATGAAAGGGTGTTGACGTTTGCAGTGGTCCCTCCAGCCGGACGAGTCGCAGTTAACGCAGACGGACGTTGCACTGAAGTACTTGATAATAACACTAGACGCCTCTTCCCTATCAAAGATAGTTAAACAAAGTCAAAGGGTCAAATCAGCTCCAAGCGGACACACCAGACAGTCACCAATCTAATTCCACTGCATCGCACTAACCACACAGACCCGTGACGGTCTCCAAACTAATCCCCCGACCCACTTTATCCCACAGTCTGTATCACTCACCAAACTAACGCTCCAGCCCCAAATCCCTCTGTCAGAAACTAATCAGCGATCGTGACCCTTCACTTCCCACAACCCAGGTGTGTCTCCAAACAATTCCCCATGACCCACGCTCTGCCCACAGACCCGTACAGTTCTCCAAAGTAACGCCATTACGCGAAAAACTCACCAATAACCCTTTCTCAGAATCTAATCAACGATCGTGACCTCTCACTTCCCACAGCCCCGGTGAGTCTCCAAACTAATTATCCTGTCCCAGTCACAATCCAGTAAAAAACCGAATCTCACCTATCTGCGCATTTTCCAATCCGGTATGTTCTGTCTTGATGGACGAGAACGTTGGAAATAAAACTCTGCGAAATTTAACTTGTTTAATTAACGTTAAGAAGGTGACTCTCTCAAAGCCTGAACCCGGGAGTGTGTGATGGGACGGTGTGGAGGCAGTTTCACTCTGTGTCTGACCCCGGGAGTGGGTGATGGGGAGGTGAGGAGGGGGATTCACTCTGTGTCTGACCCCGGGAGTGTGTGATAGGACGGAGTGGAGGGAGATTCACTCTGTGTCTGACCCCGGGAGTGTGTGATAGGACGGAGTGGAGGGAGATTCACTCTGTGTCTGACCCCGGGAGTGTGTGATGGGACGGTGCGGAGGCAGATTCACCTTCTGTCTGACCCTGGGTGTGTGTGTGTGATGGGACGGTGCGGAGGGAGATTCACTTTCTGTCTGACCCCGGGAGTGTGTGATTGTTGTCGATATTTCCTCTCTCCGTGTGACACATACCTGCTCTTTTTTTGAATTTATTTCCAGCAACCTTGCGTCAAGGTTTGAACAATATCTTTTCGCTCCATCGTAAGATGTTTCCAACGTGGATATGAAATAACAGCTGTCTTCATTTCTGATCCAATCCTGGAAACATGCTTGCTCTGGAAATCAGGAACAAGGAAAGTGAATCTCCAGCACATCGTCCCATCACACACTCCCGCGATGAGACACAGAGTGGAAAGTACTTCCCACGATTTCGTCACAAGCTCCGGTGGATTGTGAGAAATTCACTTTATACTCTCAGGTTACTCATACTGGGAGGCAATCAGAGTACGAAGCTCTCTTCTTCGGGCAAACACAACCACCCGATGTCAAATTCAGAGTGAAGCTCCCGATGTGCCATCTAATCGTTCAAACAGTCTCAGACTGTTACCTGAACCGCGTAGCATCACACACATTCGAGTTGAAACACTAGGATACTAGGAGAGGAGATATCCCTCCGCACCGTCCCATCACAAACTCTCGGAGTCAGACACAGAGTGAATCTCCCTGCACACCGTCCCAGCACACACTCTCGGAGTCAGACACAGAGTGAATTACCCTCCACACCGTCGCATCACACACTCCCGGAGTCAGACACAGAGTGAATCTCCCTCCACACCGACCCATCACACACTCCCGGAGTCAGACACGGTGTGAATCTCCCTCCACACCGTCCCATCATACACTCCCGTGGTCAGACACATTGTGAATCTCTCTCCACACCATCCCATCACACAGTTCCGGAGTCAGACTCAGTGTGAATATCCCTCCACAACGTCCCATCACACACTTCCGGAGTCAGACACAGTGTGAATCTCCTTCCACACCGTCCCATCACGCACTTCCGGAGTCAGACACAGATTGAATCTGCCTCCCCACTGTCCTATCACAGACACCCTCGATCAGACACAGATTATAGCTTCTTATCTCTCTGCAATGTGATGAGTAGCAGGAGATGGTGGGTTTGAGGATGATGTGTTAACTCACCTTTTCTGCTGGTCAGCAGTTGACAGATTTGAGCCTTCTTTTCGGTCAGGGTCCTGTACTTAATTTCGAGGTCAGTTATATTTTGACGGAGTTCGGTTTTTGTTTGCTTCAGATCGGTGAGATGGGTGTTCAGATCGGAGTTTTCATTTTCGAGGCCGAATAATTTGCTTTCCAGGTTTGAGAGTGTCTTGTTGAGGGCGGAGACATTCTTGAGACAGGTGTTCCGGGATACAGCCAGGCTGGAATTCTCGGCTATGCAGGACTCAGGGGTTGAGTTTAACTCATTTTCCTGAAGTCGACATTGCCGCTGGGTCCTGTTCATCTCCTGATATTGTCCCCAAAGTTCCTGGTGGTCTCGGTTGCAGGTGATCAGAGAGTTACGAATCTGTGAGACTGAGAGTGATAGTAAGTCGTCTGTCGGTGTTACAGTGAGTGGCGTGTAGTTTCAAGGTGAGTGGCGTGTAGGTGTCAAGGTTAATGGTGAGTCGGTGTCACAGTAAGTGGCGTGTAGGTGTCAAGGTGAGTGGCGTGTCAGTGTTACGTTGAGTAGCGTGTTGGTGTCACACTGAGACATTGTCGGCTTCACTGTGATCGACGTGATTGTCCTGTCGTCACTGATTGTCCTCGCCCTTAACTAGAATATACTTTTGTTGAGCACTGTGAAAAATCTCTTTGAAAGTCTACCCCTGTTTCTCAACAGTCCCACTATATTGTCTGCGTTCCCAGTCTACACTTCCCAAATCCACCCTCATTTCATTGTGGTGTCACAGTGACGGGGCTTCAGGTGTCACGATTTGGGACTAGTCGTTTCACCATGTTGGGCACGTTGTTATCACAGTGATGGAATCACGGCGTCACGGTGATGCGTCACTGTCAGGTGCGAGTCGGCATCACGGTGTGGGCATAATGGAGTCATGGTGGGAGTTGTGTCCCTGTCAATGTGAGGGTAGTGTCAGTTTCACCACGAGGGCGTGTCGGTGTCACGGCGAGGTGCGTTTTGGTGTCCCGGTGCATAGTGTGTCAGTGCCTCGCTGAGCAGCGAGTGCGTGCCATTGTGACGTTTCATTGCACTCTGTTGGTTTACAGTCTGACTGCACTCGGAGCCCGCTCGACTCACCATAGATTGAGAGTCCGGCCGCGATCGCGATGAGGACGAACGTAACTAGGCAGAGTATGCAGATCTTCCGGTACGGTTTATTTCTGATTTTATCTTTCGGCTGCTCTGTCTGCGGACCTGTGGAAAGACCATTCAGCGTGTGCGTGAATTCAGCTGTGACCCTCACTGAGACTCCCTCCCACCCAACATCCCTGCTCTCTCCCTCCACCACGATCACCCCCTCCCTATCTCAATCTCATCTACTTTCAGCCGTCATCGCCGAGAGACCAAATTCCTTGACTTGGCAAAGGCTTACAGTGTCTGACGGATCCAGAGATCAGTCAGATCTCCCCGAGCCTCCTGCGCTCCAGAGGAAGCAACCGAGGTGTCCGACCTCTCGTTGTAAGAAATGCCAGCGAATCCCGGCAGAGTCCTGTTAAACCTCTCCGGAGGCTACCCAACGCCCTGAGATCCTTCCGATAATGGGGTGACCAGAACTGTATTCAATGCGCCTGATTTAGCCGAACTAGTAATTTTTATAAAGTTGCAACATAATCCCTGATGTTTGTACTCAATGCCCCAAATAATAAAGGCACTAATGACATAACCATCCCATCAAACTGTGCAACCACGTTCAGGGAGCATGAACATGGACTCCAAGATCCTCTGACCATTCAGAGTAAAGACATGTTCGGCAGAGCATTGTGCTTCGAAGGGCCTGTTTTGTGCTGGAGGATTTCCAAGTGTCTATGTTTCAACACCGTTCAGGGTCTTGGCTTTGCTAATGTGTCATTTTTTTCATTTGACCTATGAAGATGCCTATCACGGTGCAACATTTTATGGTTGTCCGGGTTAAACTCCAGCTGCCCGATCTCCAAACCATATCTGTAACTGATCTACATCCCACTGAATTCTTCCAGAACATCCAGATCATTTATAAACAATTAAGAGCCGAGAGGTAATGTTGCAACTATATAGGACGCTGGTCAGATCCAACATGGAGTACTATGCTCAATTCTGGTCGCCTCACTACAGGAAAGACGTGGAAACCACAGAAAGGGTGCAGAGGAGATTTACAAGGCTGTTGCCTGGATTTTTGGTTTCAATATAATTATGCAGAAGGACAGGTCTGAACCCAGGATAGGGATTTTTGATTGGAGAAAGTCTAACTTTGAGGAGATGCGAAAGGATTTAGAAGGAGTGGATTGGAACAATTTATTTTCTGGAAAGGATGCATAGAGAAATGGAGGTCATTTAAAGGTGTCATTTTAGGTGAAGAAACTTTATGTTCCTGTTAGGTTGAAAGGAAAGGATAAAAGTTTGAGAGAGTCATGGTTTCAAGAAATTAGAAAAGCTAAAAGAAGAAACGAGGTTTCTTTGGCAAGTAAGTTCAAAATAAATCCAAAGGGTGTCTAGAATTATATTAATAGCAAAAGGATAGTGAGGGATAAAATTGGTCCCTTAGTGAATTCTAGTGGGCAGATATGTGTGGAGCCAAAAGACATTGGGGATATTTTGAACAATTTCTTTTCTTTGGTATTCACTAAGGAGAAGGATATTTAATTACATAAGGTAAGAGAAACGGGTAGGGTAGTAATGGAAACTAAAATGATTAATGATGAGGAAGTACTGACGGTTTTAAGGAATATAAATTTGGATACGTCTCCGGATCCTGACAGGATATTCCCTAGGTCCTTGAGTGAAGTTAGTGTAGAAATAGCAGGGGCTCAGACACAGTAACAGTCAACATGGATTTGTGCGTGGAAGGTCATATTTGACAATCTTTATTGAGTTTTTTGAAGATGTTACTAGGAAAGTTGACGAGGGTAAAACAGTGGATATTGTGTATATGGACTTCAGTAAGGCTTTTGACAAGGTTCCACACGGAAGATTAGTTAGGAAGGTTCAATCGTTAAGTTTTAATATTGAAGTTGTAAAATGGATTCAACAGTGGCTGGATGGGAGATGCCAGAGAGTAGTGGTGTTTGAGTGGTTCAGAGAGTGGTCCAACTGTTTGTCAGGTTGGAGGCCGATGAATAGTGGTGTGCCTCAGGGTTCTGTACTGGGTCCAATGTTGTTTGTTATATGCTTTAGTGATCTGGATAATGGGGTGGAAAATTGAATTTGTAACAATCCAGATTAGACTAAGATAGGTGGCGTTGTGGATAAGTAAATAGGTTTTCAAAGCTTGCAGAGAGATTTAGGCCAGTTAGAAGTGTGGGCTGAATGATGGCAGAAGTAATTCAATGCTGATAAGTGTGAGGTGCTACATTTTGGTAGGACTAATCAAAATAGGATATTCATGGTAAATGGTTGAGCATTGAGGAATGCAGTAGAAAAGAGTAATCTAGGAATAATGGTACATAGTTCCCTAAAGGTGGAATCTCATGTGGATAAACATGGAACATAGAACATAGAATACTACATCACTTTACAGGCACTTCGGCCCACAATGTTGTGCCGACCACCTTAAATTCCTCCATATACCTGTCTGGTACTCTCTTAAATTTCACTAGTGTATCTGCCTCTACCACTGATTTAGACAGTGCATTCCATGCACCAAACACTCTGAGTGAAAAACCTTCCTCTAATTTCCCCCTTGAACTTCCCTCCACTTAACTTAAAACCATGTCCTCTTGTACTGAGCAGTGGTGCCCTGGAGAAGAGGCCCTGGCTGTCCACTCTGTGTATTCCTCTTAATATCTTGTACACCTCTATCATGTCTCCTCTCATACTCCTTCTCTACAAAGACTAAAGCCCTAGCTCCCTTAACCTCTGATCATAAACTCTATCCGTCGACTTATGAAAGCTAACACCCCAGAAGCTTTTTTAACTACTCTCACATGGTGGATTGGATAGTGGACTACTTGACAGATAGACCTCAGTATGTGCGGTTGGGAGACTGTATGTCTGACACGGTGGTCAGCAGCACAGGAGCGCCGCAGGGAACCGTACTCTCTCCGGTCCTGTTCACCCTGTACACATCAGACTTCCAATATAACTCGGAGTCCTGCCACGTGCAGAAGTTCGCTGATGACACGGCCATAGTGGGGTGTGTCAGGAATGGACAGGAGGAGGAGTATAGGAAACTGATACAGGACTTTGTGATATGGTGCAACTCAAACTATCTGCGTCTCAATATCACCAAGACCCAGGAGATGGTGGTGGACTTTAGGAGATCTAGGCCTCATATGGAGCCAGTGATCATTAATGGAGAATGTGTGGAGCAGGTTAAGACCTACAAGTATCTGGGAGTACAGTTAGATGAGAAGCTAGACTGGACTGCCAACACAGATGCCTTGTGCAGGAAGGCACAGAGTCGACTGTACTTCCTTAGAAGGTTGGCGTCATTTAATGTCTGTAGTGAGATGCTGAAGATCTTCTATATGCCAGTTGTGGAGAGCGCCCTCTTCTTTGTGGTGACGTGTTGGGGAGGAAGCATTAAGAAGAGGGACGCCTCACGTCTTAATAAGCTGGTAAGGAAGGCGGGCTCTGTCGTGGGCAAAGTACTGGAGAGTTTAAAATCGGTAGCTGAGCGAAGGGCGCTGAGTAGGCTACGGTCAATTATGGAAAACTCTGAACATCCTCTACAGAGCACCATCCAGAGACAGAGAAGCAGTTTCAGCGACAGGTTACAATCGATGCAATGCTCCTCAGACAGGATGAAGAGGTCAATATTCCCCAATGCCATTAGGCTTTACAATTCAACCACCAGGACTTAAGAACTTTTTAAAAGCTATTATTAATGCTTTTTGAGATAGTGATTTAGATGCATATCATATATTTTTTTTTAACTGAGTTAAGTATTGTATGTAATTAGTTTTGCTACAACAAGTGTATGGGACATTGGAAAAAAAGTTGAATTTCCCCATGGGGATGAATAAAGTATCTATCTATCTATCTATCTATCTATCTATCTATCTATCTATCTATCTATCTATCTATCTATCTATCTATCTATCTATCTATCTATCTATCTATCTATCTATCTATCTATCTATCTACCTATCTATCCATCTATCTATCTACCTGAGAGACAACTTTCAGGGATCTCTGGACATCTACCCCCAGATCCCACTGCTCCTCAACACTACTGATAATCTTGCCATTTACTTTATACACTGCCTTGGAGTTTGTCCTTCAAAATTGTACCACCTCACACTTCTCCGGGTTGAACTCCATCTGAAACTTCTCAGTGCACTTCAGCATCCTATCAATGTCTCTCTGCAATCTTCGACAATCCTCTACACTATCTACAACACCACCAACATTTGTGTCGTCTGCAAGCTTGTTAACCCACCCTTCTACTCCCTCATCCAGGTCGTTAATAAAAATCACAAAAAGTAGAGGTCCCAGAACAGATCTTTGTGGCACACCACTAGTCACAACCCTCCAATCTGAAAGTACTCCCTCCACGACGACCCTCCGCTTTTTGCAGGCAAGCCAATTCTGAATACACCTGGATAAACCTCCCTGGATCTCATGCCTTCTGACTTACTGAATAAGCCTACCTTGTGGAACCTTGTCAAATGCCTTTCTAAAGTCCATGAAGATCACATCCACTGCACTACCCTCATCTATATGCCTGGTCACCTCCTCAAAGAACTCAATCAGGCATTAGGCACGATCTGCCCTTTACAAAGCCATGCTGACTTCCCCTGATCAGAGCATGAATCTCTAAATGCCTGTAGATCCAATCTCTAAGAATCTTTTCCAACGGCTTTCCCACCACAGACGTATGGCTCACTGGTCTATAATTACCTACTACCTTTTTTGAACAAGGGGAAAAAATTCGCCTCCCTCCAATCCTCTGGTACCATTCCCGTGGACAACGAGGACATGCAGATCCAAGGCATAGGCTCAGCAATTTCTTACCCTGATCGTGGAGCAGCCTGTGGAATATTCCATCAGGCCCCGGGGATTTAACCATCCTAATGTATTTTAACAACTCCAACACCTCTTCCCCCTTAACATCAACATGCTCCAGAACATCAACCTCACTCATATTGTCCTCAACGTCAAATCAAGTTCCCTCTCAGTGATGAATACCGAAGAGAAGTATTCATTGAGGACCTTGCTCACTTCCACAGCCTCGAGGCACATCTTCCCACTTCTATCTCTAATCGGTCCTACCTTCACTCCGGCCATCCTTTTGTTCTTCACATAATTGAAGAACGTCTTGGGGTTTTCCTTTACCCTACTCGCCAAGGCCTTCTCATGCCCCCTTCTTGCTCTTCTCAGCCCCTTCATAAGGTGGTGAAGAAAGCTTTTGGTATGCTGGCCTGTATAAATCAGAGCATTGGGTTTCGGAGTTGGGATGTAATGATAAAATTGTACAAGGCATTGGTGAGCCCAAATTTGGAGTATTGTGTACAGTTCTGGTCACGGAAATATAAGAAAGATGTCCACAAAATAGAGAGAGTACTGGGCATATTTTCTAGAATGTTACCTGTGTTTCAGCACGTATGTTACTGAGAAAAGTTGAACAAGTTAGGTATTTATTGTTTGGGGCGTAGAAGGTTGAGGGGGTACTTTCTAGATATATTTAAAAATATGAGTGGGATATATAGAGTTGACGTGGGTAGACCTTTTTTACCATTGAGAGTAGGTGAGATTCAAACGAAAGGACACGAGTTGAGAGTTAGGGGGCAAAAGCTTAAGGGTAACACGAGGGGGAATTTCTTTACTCAGAGAGTGGTAGCTGTGCGGAACGAGCTTCCAGTGGAAGTGGTAGAGGCAGGTTCGGTATTGTCATTTAAAGTAACATTGTATAGGTACTTGGACAGGAATGGAATGGAGGGTTATGGGCTAAGTGCGGGTCGGTAGGACTACGTGCGAATAAGCATTCGGAGGAATGTACAAACCCCATTTGCAGAAAAAATGGGGTATTTTCCAAAATGCAATATAAACAAAAATCGGTGATATGTTAATTCACGTGAACCCTTATCTAACTGACAAAAATATAAAGAAAATGTTCTTAATAGTTTTACTGACCAACTTAATTGTATTTTGTAAGTATACGCAAATTTAGAATTTGATGGCTGCAACACACTCAGCAAAAGTTGGGTCAGAGTTAAAATAAGATTGAAAAGTGCACAGAATATTCAAGTAACACCGGTTTGGAAGACTCCACATTAAGCAGGCTAATTGGTAGCAGGTGAGGTATCGTGACTGGGTATAAAAGTAGTGTCCATCAAAGGCTCAGTCTTTGCAAGCAAGGATGGGTCGTGGCTCACCCATTTCTGCCAAACATCGTGAGAGAACTGTTAGTCAGTTCAAATGGAACATTTCCCAGCTCAAGATTGCAGAGGATTTAGGTCTTTCAACATCTTAGGTCTTACATAATCTTGTGAAGAGATTCAGAAAATTCAGAGACATCTCAGTGCGTAAAGGGCAAGGTCAGAAACCACTGTTGAATGCTTGTGGTCTTAGAACCCTCAGGCGGCACTGCCTAAGAAACCGTCATGCTACTGTGACAATTATAGCCACCTGGGCTCGGGAGTACTTCGGAAAACCATTGCCACTTAACGCAGTCCGTCGCTGCATCCAGAAATGCAACTTGAGACTGTATTACGCAAGGAGGAAGCCATACATCAACTCATGCAGAAACGACGGCGAGTCAGCATGGAATTACGAAGGGGAAACAATGCTTGACTAATCTTCTGGATTTTTTTGAGGATGTAACCATGAACATGGACAAGGGAGAGGCAGTGGATGTAGTGTACCTGGACTTTTAGAAAACCTTTGATACGGTTCCACATAGGAGATTAGTGACTCAAATTGATGCACGTGGTATTGGGGATAGGGGTACTCACATGGATAGAACATTGGTTGGCAGACAGGAAACAAAGAGTAGATATTAAGGGTTCCTTTTCAGAATGGCAGGCAGTGACAAGTGGGGTACCACAAGGCTCTGTGCTGGGACCGCAGCAATTTACAATATACATGAATGATTTTGATGAAGAGATTAAAAGTAAAATTATCAAATTTGCAGATGACGCAAAGCTGGGTAGTAGTGTGAAATATGAGGAGGATATTAGGAAAATGCAGGGTGACTTGGACAGGTTGGGTGAGTGGGCAGATGCATGGCAGATGTAGTTTAATGTGGATAAATGTGAGGTTATCCACTTTGGTGTCAAGAACATGAAGGCAGATTACTATCTGAATGAGCCCACGTTTGGAAAAGGGGAAGTACAACGAGATCTAGGTGCCCTAGTTCATCAATCACTGAAAGTAAGCATGCAGGTACAGCAGGCAGTGAAGAGAAGCATGTTGGCCTCCATAACAAGGGGAGTTGAGAACAGGAGCAAAGGGGTCCTTCTGCAGTTGGACAGGGCCCTGGTGAGACCACACCTGGAGTATTGTGTTCAGTTCTGGTCTCCAAATTTGAGAAAGGACATTCTTGCTATTGAGGGACTGCGGCGTAGGATCACGGGGTTAATTCCCGGGATGGCGGGGTTGTCATATGTTGAAATATTGGAGCGACTGGGCTTGTATGCACTGGAGTTTAGAAGGATGAGAGGGGGTCTAATTGAAACATATAAGATTATTAAGGGATTGGACATGCTAGAGGCAGCAAAATGTTCCCGACGTTGGGAGAGTCCAAAACCAGAGGCCACAGTTTAAGAATAAGGGTTAGGCCCTTCAGAACAGATTTGAGGAAAAACTTTTTCACCCAGAGAGTTCCCGATCTATGAAATGCTTTGCCTCAGAAGGCAGCACAGGCCAATTCTCTGGATGCTTTCAAGAGAGAGTTAGATAGAGATCTTAAAGATAGCGGAGTCAAGGGATATGGGGAGAAGGCAGAAACGGGGTATTGATTGTGGATGATCAGCCATGATCACATTGATTGGCGGTGCTGGCTCGAAGGGCAGAATGGCCTACCCTGCACCTATTGTCTATTGTCTATAGCTATACCATTGCCGTGAGATCTCGCGACACTAAAAAAGGATAAACCAAGAAAAATGAAACCTCGATCTGTCCGGACCCGGGGCGCCTGGAGGGTCTTGAAATTAATTTCCACGTACGATACATCAGGATCAGCTGAAGACAGAAAATTGAGGGTCAGTCACAGAGTGAAGGTCGCTCCACACCGACACATCACACACTGCCGCGGTCAGACACAGAGTGAATCTCACTCCACACCGTCCCATCACACACTCCCGGGGTTAGATACAGAGTGACTCTCCCTCCACAGCGTCCCATCACATATTCCCAGGGCCAGACACAGAGTGAATCTCGCTCCACCCCGTCCCATCACAAACTCCCGGGGTCAGACACAGACTGAATCTCCCTCCACACCGTCCCGTCACACATTCCCGGGGTCAGACACAGAGTGAATCTCTCTCCCCACGTATTTCTGCCCCCTTACTTCGGAACGGAGAGCGTGAGTCAATTTTAGTTAACTTCACATTCATGTAGGTCCCGCTGTCGTCCGTGCTGTCGAGTATCCTCTACGTCTCTGATCTCAGAAAGGGGAAGTAACCGTTGTCAAAGGAAGCCCGTAATGATAGGGGAGTTAGAACGACACAAAGAAGCACCATAGAAAGGGAAGAGAGGGAGAAATGAGTGGTAGAATGTTATTAGAGTAGGTTGCAATGAGTGAAGAAGGAGTGAAAGACGGAGGGAAATGTGTCACTCATGCAGACCCTCTATTGTTCAAGAGAATTCCTCCACCCCCCCCCCCACCCGCGTTTGGTTCCTGGTTTGATCGTCTGACCCTCCCACTGCTCTGCTCATCACCGGGGATTCAGACCCTCTATGTGCGAGAAACCACGGCCGCAGGGTCAATCACCCAACACCCACCGAAGCAAGCGAGCCCCCTTCCTCCGAGTGAAATGAACAACTCCCCACAGTCTCTCCCTCAGTCTCTCAAATCTACACGAGATTCACTGCGGAATATATCGCTAACAACAGTTTGCCCTTTTTGGACAATGTAGTGCTTATCAAAGAACAAAGAACATAACCAACGCACGCTGATCGGTTTCACTGTCATCTCCAATTAGAACTTAAATTGGGGGTTATCAGTTTTTCAGAGAAGTCTTGAAAGCGTACGGCTACACTGACTGGGCCTTCATCAAACCACTGTCTCTCTATTAATCTCCCATGAATGTATCTGAGCCGGTTCAATTTCGCACCTCACTCCCGCTCCGTCCCTCTGTCTCCCCCCTCTATCCGTGTGCTTTCCTATCTCACTTCTCCCCCATTAAGAATTTTCTTACAGTCTGCCCACATTCTCTACCCATTCTTCCCAATCCCTCCCGCTCAGACTGAAATTTTACCTTCACGGAAATGTGACCGGGATGTCTTCAGGAAAGGCGCCGCCCGCCGCTGGACACCGGGATTGGTTGCATTCTCTCCGGAAAGGAAGGGCGGATACAAGACGAGAAGGCGGCTTTGGAAATGAGGAGGGGAGGGAGAGAAGAGAATTGTGCTGTGGGTGGCGATGTGCAGGAGCGGCTGTGTGAACAAGAGAGAAAGGGAAAGAGAGAAAGAAAAAGGGAGAGAGAATGGGGGGAGAGTGAGACTTCGGGACAGGACAAGGGAACCCCCAGCACAGGATGAGTGAATCCCGGCACCGGGCTGGGCAAGGTAATCCTGGGCTGGGTGAGTAATGGCTACAGGACGGTGAACTTGGACGTAACTAAGACTGGACGAGACCCCGAGGCCTAGACTTGGTCGAGGAAGAGACAAGAACGTAGAGCCCTGGTCGAGGGAGAGGAGTAACGCAGAGCAAAGAGCCTGGGTCGAGGGAGAGACAGGAACATGGAACACCTAGCGGGAACCCCTCCTTGGGTACAGGACGTAGGGCCGGGACTCATAACACAGAACGCTGAACACGACGAGACGGTTCCCAAACGCTAGGTAGCGGCAAAACAGCCGGCCCTACCTAGCGAAGGCGTGGACACAGACAGACAGTTTCACACAGGGCGAGGCTCCAGGCAGAGGCAAGGCGAGGCAAGGCAAGGCTCCAGACAGAGGCAACGCGAGGCGAGATAAGGCTCCAGGCAGGAAGGTGAAGGTGAAGGGAAGGGATGCAGACAGGGGGGTTTGGACATGAACAATCCAACATCCCGAGGCTGAACCCTGAAGCTATTTATGAAGCCAGCCCAAACAAGAAGCACCTGCCTCAACAGAAACTGAGGAAACCCGGAAATCCTGGAATGAGGAACACACAGGACCATGAACAGGAATGTGGATTTCACGGACCGGACCATGATATCCATGGGTAAGTCACAGAGTGACGCTTCATCCGCACCTTCCCTTCACACACTCCCGGGGTCAGTAAAACAGTGCGGCACCCTCTGCATCCCCCAATCAAATACTTCCGGGGTCAGACACAAAGTGAGACTCCGTGCACAGTCTCTCTTCACAGACTCCCGAGATCACACACAGTGAAGTTCCCTGCACACTATTGCATTAAGGATGTCTGATGTCACAGACAGAGTGAATCTCCAACTAGAATGTCCAATCATACGCATTCCCCGTGTGAGACACAGAGTGAAGCTCTCACCACACCGATCCATCACACATTTCCGGGGTCAGGCACGGACAGACAGACAGACAGACAGACAGAACTACTTTATTGATCCCAAAGGACATTGGGTTTCGTTATAGCGGCACCAACCAAGAATAGTGAAGAAATATAGCAATATAAAACCATAAATAATTAAATAATGATAAATTAATCATGTCAAGTGGAAGTAAGTCCAGGACCAGCCTATTGGCTCAGGGTGTCTGACACTCCGAGGGAGTAGTTATAAAGTTTGATGGCCACAGGCAGGAATGACTTCCTATGACGCTCAGTGTTACCTCTTAGTGGAATGAGTCTCTGGCTGAATGTACTCCTGTGCCTAACCAGTACATTATGGAGTGGATGGAGTCATTGTCCAAAGTGGCTTGCAACTTGGACAACAGCCTCTTTTCAGACACCCACCGTCACAGAGTCCAGTTTCCCCACAACATCACAGACCTTACGAATGAGTTTGTTGATTCTGTTGGTGTCTAGGACCCTCAGCCTGCTGCCTTAGCACACAACAGCAAACATGATAGCACTGGCCACCACAGAATGGTAGAACATCCTCAACATCGTCCGGCAGATGTTAAAGGGCCTCAGTCTCCTCAGGAAGTAGAGACGGCTCTGACCCTTCTTGTAGACAGCCTCGGTGTTCTTTGACCAGTCGAGTTTATTGTCCATTCCTATCCCAAGGTATTTGTAATCCTCCACCATGTCCACACTGACCCTTTGGATGGAACAGGGGTCACCGGTGCCTTAGCCCTCCTCAGGTGCACCAACAGCTCCTTAGCCCTTTTCACATTAAGCTGCAGATGATTCTGCTCACACCATGTGACAAAGTCTCCTACCGTAGCCCTGTACTCAGCCTCATCTCCCTTGCTGATGCATCCAACTATGGCAGAGTCATCAGAAAACTTCTGAAGATGGCAAGACTCTGTGTTGTAGTTGAAGTCCGAGGTGTAGATGATGAAGAGAAAGGTAGATAGGACAGTCCTCTGTGGAGCCCCAGTGCAGCTGACCACTCTGTCTGACACACAGTGTTGCAAGCGCACGTACTGTGGTCTGCCAGTCAGGTAATCAATAATCCATGTCACTAGGGAAACATCCATCTGCATCACTGTCAGCTTCTCAGCCGGCAGAGCTGGGCGGATGGTGTTGAACGCACTGGAGAAGTTATAAAAAAAAACATGACCCTCACAGTGCTCGCTGGCTTGTCCAGGTGGGCGTAGACACGGTTCAGCAAGTAGAAGATGGCATCCTCAACTCCTGGTCGGGGCTGATAGGCGAAATGGAGGGTGTCTAACAGTGGCCTAAGCATAGGCCGGAGCTGCACTAGAACAAGTCTTTCCAGTGTCTATATGATGTGGGATGTCGATGACACCGGTCAGAAGTTATTGGAGCCACTGGGACGCGGCGTCTTCGGTAAAGGAACAAGGCAAGGAGATAATCTCACTCCACACCGCCCATCACATACACCTGGGATCAGCCACAGAGTGAAACTCCCTCCGCACCATCCGATCACACACTCACGGTGTCAGACACAGAGTGAATCTCCCTGCACACCGTCCCATCACACACTCCCGGGGTCAGACACAGAGAGAATCTCCCTGCACACCATCCCATCACACACTCCCGGGGTCAGACACAGTGTGAATCTCCCTCCACACCGTCCCATCACCCACTCCCGGGGTTAGAAAGAGAATGAAGCTCCCTCCCTTCGTCTCTGCCCCCACTCACTTCTTGATGGAGACGGTGAATCCGGTTTTACGAGCTGCATATTCGCGTAAGTCTCGCTGTCGTCCATCCTGTCGAGGATCCTCTGCGTCTCTGAGCTCAGCGAGACAAACAAACAGCAGATGAGCAGCTGATAAAGAGAGTAGCCGAGAGCAGGGGGAGGAAGTGCTGGGGTAAAGGGAGATTGAGGGCGTGACTGGGGTTGGTCTGGACCGATGACGGTGGGTGGAGGAAGAGTAGTGAGAGTGGGGGGAAACAGAGGGAGGCGAGATTGAGGGGAAGGACAGGGCATGGCGGAAAGTGAAATGTGGTATACTGTGATCAGAAAGTTGGTAAGTGGGGAGAGAGAGGGGTCGAATTATAGAGGGCGTATTCTTGTAGAGGAATTAGGGGAGAGAGTGACTAAACAGAGGGCGAGCTAACGGGGGAAAGCAGGAGAAAGAGAGAGAAAGAGAGAGAGAGAAACGGATAGAGGGGGGCGAAGGAAGCGAGGGAGGAGAGAAAGCGCCACAGAGAAGGAAGAGAGATGCAGGGAAATGACGATTGAGGGAGATGGGATATGGAAGTTGGGAGGACATAGCAAGAGAAGGCAGTGAGAAAGGAATGGAAGAGGGGAATAAATGATGGATGATGAGTGAACAGGGAGGGAAAGACGAACGGATATATTGTCACTCATTCAGAGCCATTATTGTTAGAGAGATTTGCAACGGATTCCCCACCCCAATCCCAACCACAACCTCCAGTTGATTCCTGGTTTGAGCGTCAGCGCTACCATTGCTCTGCTTATCGCCGGTGCTTCAGACCCTCTGTGCTCGGGAAACCACGGATGCGGGACAACCCGAAACTCCCGCCGAAGTAAGCGGGCCCCCTCCCTTCGAAAAAACGGCAAACAACTGATTGCTATTTTTAGACTGTGCAGCACTTATCAAAGAAACCTGACATTTAGATATTGAAGTTTACAGGAAACCAACACACGCTGAGCGGTGTCTGAGTATTGAGTCTCTTCGCCCATGAGAACATAAGCTGGGGGTTGTCAGTATTTCAGAGAAGTATTGAAAGCGTGCGGCTACACTGACTGGGCCGGCATACAGACA